>NW_028281147.1:77500-231358 GCF_059751285.1 Brachycentrus maculatus
GTGTGGCGTTCTAATCTCTCTGCCTACCCCGGAGAAGCGGCGTGATGGTTAGTTAGTTAGTATTGTAAAGTCATTTTGGTTTCTCGAAGATGAACTTTTCTTTAGATTCAAGTATTTTTTACCCTTAAATAGTCAAAGATTTGCTATTTGAAAATAGTTTTTACTTCTGGGACTTGGAATATTGATAATAATAATCTTATTTCGAGAAATAAAAATACTTTGTGTTCTGATCCACTCACATTTTTATTAACCAACTAGTTTCGGCAACAACCTGTTGCCCTCTTCAGGGTTTCATTTATTACTAGTAATAAATGAAACCCTGAGGAGGGCAACAGGTTGTGGCCGAAACTAGTTGGTTAATAAAAATGTGAGTGGATCAAAACACAAAGTATTTTTATTTCTCAAAATAATATATCAATATGATCCACAAAGTTAATGCTTTCAATATTCAAAATATAATAATCTTTTTACATATTTTTTTATCCAAATTAGATCTGGTGAATCTATCATTTCATTATGTAACTCGGTTACTTATAACGTCTGGTTAGACACGCATGGGTTCACAAATGGAGAGAATTTTAATTCAAATTTCACGCTAAAGCCGGCAAAAAATGACACTTTCTCTCATAATTTCAATTAATTTAGCTAGAATTATTGCGTAACGATAATTTGTTTTCATTATCGTTTGGAAATCGTCGAGAAGAGGTGGCATTTTATTCGAACTTTACTAACTAACTATCTCAACATAGATGAATGAATTTTCATCTGGGCGTTAACAGGGCTTATCACCTGTCATAGGCTGGTTTAAATTATCTTAACTGACTCGCAGGAGTCAGTTAAGATACACCACAAAACTCTGTCTTTGAAAACATTATTCGCCTCTTCCAAATTCATGCATCTCTTGATACATATCAGCTGATTATTATTACTGATTTTTTTTAAATATACATATTGTACATGTGCTTTATTACAGGCAGTAGACAGAGAAAACAGAACGCCACACCAATCTGTCCATGTAAACATGTAAACAATCATCGCCTCTTCCACATTCATGCATCTCCTCATACATACCCGCCTATTATTACGACTCTTGACCTGACCACATTCAAGGTTTTCAAAGAACTGATGATACCAAGTTTTTCACGGTCTTCATCTGCTTCTATTACCAACCAAATTTACCGTATAAATTTGTTTTAATATTGTCATTCACTCATTGGATTCACGTGCCCAAACCATCCCAATACACCTTGATTTGAAGTTAATTTCCAATTGTGTTAACAAAAGTGTGTGTTTAGAAATTTTATATTTACTCCGCATAAGAATTTTAAAAAAAAAAACTATTTTATATTTTAAAAATCTATCATATCACTCACTCCTTTCAAGAACGTCATAAATCAAAAATCGTCAATTTTCAGTTATGCATGTTTTCGGAATGCCCAGAAAATGTACTATATCCCAGCAAAATAGGCATATTTTTAACTTAACCCCTTACCGCATACTGGCTCATATATGATCCAAAATAATCTTTCGCCTTAAAAAACAACAAAATGATAGAATATTTCTTGCTTTTGGCGATAATATTAAAGTTTTATCTATGATCCGCGTTACTAGTTGTCAAACTTCTTGCTAGATGTATCTGGTTGTACTAGATGTGCCTTCGACTGTTTCCAACTGTCGGTTTATGATTTTCTGCACAATCGTGATATTCAAAATTGTTTTTTTTGTTTGTTTTTTGTTTGTAAAACGCTATAAAAATTATATTACAATGGTTTAATATTATTTTCATCGTGTAAGTAATAAAATGATCACTTTTATTTGAAATTATGGATAATATTGTGTAAAATGTTTTTGGTCCATATATGGTCCATCATGCAGCTAGTCAAAAAAAATTGTACATACGGTCAAATAAGTTGTAAATGCCAATAACCAAGTTAAGTGTATTTTAATCGATTTTAATTATTTTTTTTAAATATGGACGCTCGTAAATTCTACAACACTACAAAATATGCAAGAGAAATACCAAACAATGGTATTGACAGCGAGGATGATGTGTCAGATAATGAGGATTACCCCCAAATGAGTACTCCCAAAAATGTAATTATTCTAGAAAGCGATGAGAGCAGTTCTGATGAAGAAAACGAAGTCCAAGAAGCTCCTTCAACTTCTGCTACCAAGAAGTTTGTGTGGAGAAGTTGAAATATGTGTAAATTACCAGATGATATTGCATTTTTGGAAGATCTAGAGTTTCCAAATGACATTGACGATATAGATTCTCCTGTTCAATTTTTTAAATATTTTTTTGAAGACGACATCTTGGAACAGATAGTTTTGGAATCTCGGTTGTACTCGACAAACCAAAGACCAGACATATCAATCTTATTGTTGAAAAATGATATAGAACAATTCATCGGAATATGTATGATGATGTCTATAGTACAGCTACCCTCTACACGTCATTTTTGGAATCCTGATCTAGGTAACCCATTAATTTCCGAAACCATGACGTGCAATAGGTGGGAGGAAATAAAAAAAATGTCTGCATTTTGCCGACAACTCTGTAATGGCATCTCCAGACTCTCCAGAATTTGACCCTCTTTACTTTTGTAAAGAGGGTCAAAATCTCCTAATCGGCCTAATTTTATAGGCCGATTCTGTCTTTGTCATTTGCGAAAATTGCAAAATAAACTTATGTCTGAATAAAGACAGGAATTGCTTTACAAATTTCCATGAAGAATATTGGTTTTCGATTCCAAGCCATGTCATGTACATGTATTTTTTTTTACTATAACTGCATGGCGTGCCAGATTTGGACCAAAATAATTTTTTGTATTTTATATAGGTAAAAATATTTTTTTTGAAAAATAAAAAAATACGTGTCTTTTCTTTTCATAATTTACACATCATATATTTTTTTTACAAGTTTTAAAAAAATCATGCAGTAAGGGGTTAATATTTACCCGCTACAGGGCAAAAATTGTTTTTGCATTTTGAAGAAAATGTTTTGTTTAATTATTTTTTTAAATAAAAAATCTTCAGGTTTTACCTAAAAAGATCTGTTGCGCAGTAAAAAGTTCAATAAGTGGCTTGATATTTATTTTTAAAACAATGTATAATATTTTAATATTTTATTTTAAACTTTAAAAACATTCTCCTGAAAAATCAAGTTTTTTTTAATTTATGACTTTCTTGAAAGGAGTGAGCGACATGAGAAACGCCAGAAAATATAATTTTCATTTTTATTATTTTACCTATACAGTATAGTATATTTTTTATTGTTTTTATATGAAAAATAACTCCCATAATTGGAGATAATCCAGATTTGCGAACAAGTATTCGGACACGCTCAAAATGTTGTAACAATTAATACATAAAGTAGAAGAAGAAAATTGGTGTGGTTAGTGACTTTGCCCACTTGCACTTTCAGCGACCGCTTGTTCCGCACCATGACCGATCTGCTGGTGTCGGAGGGCTACGCCAGGGCGGGCTACGAGTACATCAACGTGGACGACTGCTGGCTCGAGAAGGAGAGGGACTCCTACGGCCAGCTGGTGCCCGACCGCGTGCGGTTCCCGTACGGCATGAAGAGCCTGGCCGACTATGTGAGTGTACCTTAACCCTTTTTTATACGCCTTTTTACAACGAATCGATTGCACAAGACGATTTTATTTCATTTTAAATTCTACTGCCCGTTATATATTTAATATAACGAACAGGCAGAGAGAATTTCAGGCAACCTATAAAAAATTAAATGGAATCATCTATTGGTGAGAATAATAATGGGTAGAATTGGTGAATGTAACAAGTGTGTAAAGTGATCACTTAAACCAGCCTATGACGGTCGTCAGCCCCGTCAATGCCCAGACTTCCATATTCTTCTTCATCTTTGATGAGATGTCAAAAAATAATATGAAATCATATTTTTATGGCTTTTCAAACTACTTGATGACAAATATTATACAAATACTACCGTGTGATGACATAATACCATAACAATGCGAAAAACTTGTCAGATTAAAAAAAAAAGTATTTGTAATAATTCTTCAAACCCTTATCCGCACCCCAATGGTGCAAAGGGCACCGCATTATATAAACGCAGTGTTATCTTGATCGTTAACACACGAAGGAAAGTTGATCAGCCCTCCGCTTCAGGTACCAGTCCAGGGTGATATTGTTTGTTATGTATAAATTATTTTTTTGTTGAATAAATTGAATTGAATTGAATTGAATTGAATAAATATTAAAGTGAAAAAATCACTTTTATTTATTTGACCCCATAATTAAAATTGACAATAATTAAAAAGTGAAGTGAAGTAAAAGTAAAGTGATCACTTAAACCAGTCTATGACGGTCGTCAGCCCCGTAAATGCCCAGACTTCCAAATTCTTCTTCATCTTTGATGAGATGTCAAAAAATAATAGCAATAAATCAGTCAATATTTTGTTTAATCCGTCTTATCTAAACAATTGTTTGATACGCATTAACATTTAGGCGTTATTGTGTCCAGAGTCTGTTGTATCGTTTGGAAAGGCATATCCATAAATTAAGAGCAAGGTTGAACACTTGTTATCCAAGCAAAAAGAGTGTTGTGACGTTCACAATGCTTTTACCATAGAATCTACTGATTTTATCATATTATTTTTCGACATCTCATCATAGGCTGATTTCAGTGATCACTTTCACCAATTTTACCCATTTGATAACCACACTACTAAAATTTTTGGAAGTTCTATATTTATGAACCAATTTCGAAACATTGTTCTGTAATCACTAGAATTTCACTATTAACATCTATCGGTGAGATAAAAATAAGCCTTTCATTGAGAAGAAACTATTATGTAATAGTATGTGAGGTCCGAATCCTGGATTTTAATCACATACATGAGAAATGCCAGAAAATATCATTTTCATTTTTATTATTTTAGCTTATTCATTGAAACCCTTTGTCGCACCCCAATGGTGCATAGGGCACTGCATTATAAACACAGTGTTATCTTGATCGTTAACACACGAAGGAAAGGTGATCAGCCTTCCGCTTCAGGTACCAGTCCAGGGTAATATTGAGTGAAAAAATCACCTAAATTTATTTGGCCCCCCTTGGAAATCGAACCCGGGACCTCCAGAACAGATTTTAGCTTATAATTTGATATATATTATTATTATTTCCGTGACATCAAATGTGTGATCAAATATTGGTTGATTCTCGAGATAATAGTAGAAGAAGTCGGTTGTCTTTCAATAACTGAAGAGTAATAAAATTATGTATTATTAATACTTATTTATTTTTTTACAAAAAAGTTAATAAAATTGTTATAAAACCACTCACCGAGATTTTTACGTCTACCGGTTTCGAGACGTACCCGTCTCTTCGTCAGGACAATCACTAACACAGCACGCAAACAATACTACCCTTCACCACCATAGCACCATTTACACACTCAAAACTACACAAAATGTCTAACACATGCGATTTTTGGTCGACCCGAAGACCAACATGCACCATAGTTTTCAATACAGACATGCGTTACGAGCCGAGGTTAAACGTGCAATAAAAAAATTACTAACCACAAAGTAAATGCTTTAAATATTAATAATATAATTAATAATTACGTTTCGTCCGCCTCCGTAGTGTAATGGTCAGCACGCTTGGCTACCGTACTGGAGGTCCCGGGTTCGATTCCCAAGGGGGGTAAAATAAATATAAGTGATTTTTTCACTGTCATATTTATTCAATATTATCCTGGACTGGTACCTGAAGCGGAGGGCTGATCACCTTTCCTTCATGTGTAAACGATCAAGATAACACTGCGTTTATATGACGCAGTGCCCTATGCACCATTGGGGTGCGGATAAGGGTTTTATTATTATTATTATTACAATTACGTTTATGATGAAATTAAAAAAATATATATATATATATATTTTAATTGGATATACGTTCTTAAAAACAATATGTTTACGTGATAGGTACAATGGAAAAAGCAAAATTGTAATCAGATTCCATTTCTCTTTCAAACGACGACGATACATTTGACTACACTTTTATTGATAATTTTATATAATGATCCACCAATAGCTCTTAAGGCTGAGATCTTAAATGTTCAAATTCAAAACGCATCCGGCCGCGTTAGGTGCTAGATGCACACATGTTTTTAGCGTATATATTTGGAATTTGACATTTAAAAGAGAAATAATTGTATTTTTATTATTTGAAAAATACTTCAATTTCATACTTCTGTGAGCCTAAGCGGCTCATTATTAGAAATAGGCATCAAATTGTGGTAGAGTGGGCTCGAACCTAGAAACTCTGACTCAAGAGTCCGCAACACTAACCACGGGACCACAAAACACCAAAATATTTTTATAATATTTTAAAATTCCTTACTATTCAATCACTCTTTTTTTCAAAACATTATATTCATTTCTTATAAACTTATTCTTTACAATACGAAAACATTTTTTTAATTATTAAATTATGTCAAATATAACATTATTTTTTGACATCTCATCAAAGATGAAGAAATAAAAAATAAATAAAAAGCTTAATAAAAAGCTTCTTTACATCTCACCAATAGATGTCCCTAGTGAAGTTCTAGTGATTCAAGAACAAGGTTTCTAAATTGGTTCATATATACAGAACATCCAAGAATTTGAGTAGTGTGGTACTCAATAATGGGTAGAATTGGTGAATGTTACACGTGTGTACAGTAATCACTTAAACCAGCCTATGACGATCGTCAGCCCCGTAAATGCCCAGACTTCCATATTTTTCTTCATCTTTGATGAGATGTCAAAAAATAATATGAAAATAACTCCTGTAATTGGAGATAATCCAGATTTTGTGTACAAGTATTTGGACACACTCAAAATGTTGTAAATATTACATTGGTTTCAGGAAAATCATGTTACGATTTTTCGTATTTTCGGCTTTAATACTATATGGTAATAAAGTTAACTAAACTGAATTGATTATTTAATAATATGAAGACGAGACCATAAAATCGTTTAGTGAAAGTTGGTCCATTATTTTTTTCACGTTTTACAAAATGTCGAATATATATATAACATTACGTCTAGTTTTAAATTAAATTCAAATATTTGAAATTTAAATGGTTAAGCAACTGTTCTCGCCAAATAAAATATCGAGTCTCGGTGGTCCGTTATCATTGATATTACGAAATCAATTTGACGCGGGTTATTTAAAAGATGCAGCGATTTTTTAACACGGTGTAATAATTCAATTCAATTTATAATTATATGGTTCATATGTAATTTGTATGGTATAATTGTTTCATCACCTGCTATATAATTAAATTTCTATTTTTATATGTTTAAAAAAATTATGCCATTGTTATTTATGTATTTTTGTTTGGATAAATGAGAAATCGGACATCTATATAAGTAAAACTGTTTAACCCACGTATTATACAAGCACACACAGAGGATGGAACGCCACACTCTTCTGTCTTGATATACACTCCTCGCTTCCTTCACATCCATACATCTAGTCATACATCCCCTCCGATTACGCAGACTTTAGACACCACCAGATTCTAGGTTCTGATTGATCTGATCGTGCTTCAACCATCTTCGTTCCGTTCTCCCTCTCACATTCGCCACATATATGTTACTTTCTTAGCCATTCTTTCATTTTTACATCTTGTATTAGTCTGGCATCAAAATATAGTTTAATAGATGACAATTATATCTATATTAATCTGATATGAGGAAAACTTGACATTATCAAGTATTTCAAATACTTGTAAGTGTCAAGTCAGGTGTATGTATGAATGTGGAAGAGGCGAAGATTGCGTGCAAAAACAGATTGGTGAGGCGTTCTATTCTCTCTACCTACCCCTGCGTGGAAGCGGCGTGATGGTTAGTTAGTTATGTATTATGTTTGATCAAAAGCTTTTCATGGAATCATTGAACCAACCACCTTTGCACCTTTAAAATATAATAAACAAATATTTTGACGGTCAATGTCCACTTCCTCATGTGTAAACACATTACCGGGTACATTAAACAAACATCAAGTCGATGTTTACCAGTCGTCCATAGTTTCAATAGCCTCCCGTCATGCATGTAAGGCAATTTGCATAGAAATGTCTCACATCATTACGGACAACTCCGTTTTCTATGGCTTCCTTTTCGCTTTCAAAGTAAATATCGTTTTCCGGTTCAGTTAGCGGATAGTACGAGTACAATAGCCTAACTACGTTGTACGTACTTGTGTCTCACAATCAAACCAGCCGTTAAAAACATAGAAATATCTGCCATTTTAATAGATATTGTATTCAAATATTGTAATAAAAATGTAAATGATGATTCAAACGTTTTTTTTTCAATTTTAATCTCAAAATCTATTAAATGAAAGTATTGTAAAAAGATCCATTTCAATGACTTCCTCTTTGTAGAATCTGGCGCTACAGGTTTTTTACATAAAATCAAATGACTTACAAATCGAATTGGAAGTTTTACAAAACAAATTAAATGTTTTATTGTATTTTATAAAAAAAGTTGAATTTTAAAAAATATATCGCTCACTCCTTTCAAGAACGTCATTAATCAAAAATCGTCAATTTTCAGTTGTGCATATTTTTGGAATGCCAGAAAATGTACTATATCCCAGCAAAAGGAGCATGTTTTTATCTTAATATTTACCCGCTACAGGGCAGAAAGTGTTGTTTTTGCATTTTGAAGAAAAGGTATTGTTTAATTATTTTTTAAATAAACTAAATGTTTTTCAAATGGAGAAAAAACCTTCAGGTTTTGTTTAAAAAGATCTGTTGCACAGTAAAAAGTTCAGTAAGTTACTTGATATTTATTTTAAATACATTGTATTACATTTTTAAACTTTAAAAACGTTCTCCTGAAAAATCAAGTTTTTTGATTTATGACGTTCTTGAAAGGAGTGAGCGATATATTCAATGTTGTACTCATGATTCAAGGCAGTATTGAAAATCTTGTCTGAAAACTTTTATCTGTCTGCTCGTTTTACCAATCTGTTTGTACACTGCAGCTGTCCAGTTCCAAATATAATTGGCGTATGACGCCATTTGAAAAAAAATTAACATCTTCCGATAGGGTAATTAATTTTGTGTCACCTGTAGTAAAAATAATTTATTCATATGATTATTTTGATACATACTGCAGTAGGATCAAAAAAAATCTCAATAATATTAATATTTCAAGCATTTACTTTGTGGTTAGTCATTTTTACCTATTTTTTTTACATAAAATGTAAAAAATATTAGTATATAACCACTCCCGGTTTCGAGACGTACCCGTCTCTTCGTCAGGACAATCACTACAGAAGCTTGCAAACAATACTACCCTTCACTACTAGACTACTACATAACACTATTTACACACTTAAGTGTTTTAACACACTTAAAACTATGAACACACTTAAAACTACAAGTGTGTGAATAATGCTATGGTAGTGTAGAGTAGTATTGTTTGCATGCTGTGGTAGTGATTGTCCTGACGAAGATACGGGTACGTCTCGAAACCGGTAGACATAAAAATCTTGGTGAGTGGTTATATACTAATATTATTAACATTTTTGTAAAAAAAATAATAAAAAAGGGTTTACACTTATTTTTGACACAACTTTTGTAAGAATCAAAATACCTCTGCGATATCCGCATTATTGAAGTATCGTAAACCTACGAGACACACTTAATGTATTCAAACCAATTCTTGTTATATCATTGCCGTGGGAGTCAGTTTTTATGACACCAAAACTATTATGTAATATCAAAGGCGTATTAACATATCGTCACTTGAAAGCAAAACTATCCTAACTGCATATTTAACAAAATACAGTGGAGGTTATCAAACTTTTGAATGTCAGTTCTCTCGATTACACTGGCCAACAATTTACAACTTTTATTTTGTAATTGGCATGAAAATACCTAATCTTTACGCACTTTGCATAGCTGAATTAAAAAAAAGAAAGCAAAAAAAATGTAGCCCGTCAGATTTTGTAGTTATGGATATTTTTAATTCTGATATCGCTCAATCCTTTCAAGAACGTCATAAATCAAAAATCGTCAATTTTTAGTTGCACACGTTTTCGGAATGCTCAGAAAATGTACTATAGCATATTTTTAACTTAATATTTACCCGCTACAGGGCAGAAAGTGTTGTTTTTGCATTTTGAATTAATGTATTGTTTAATTATTTTTTTAAATAAACTAAATATTTTTCAAATGGAGAAAAAACTTTCAGGTTTTACCTTAAAAGATCTGTTGCACAGTAAAAAGTTCAATAAGAGGCTTGATATTTATTTTAAGTATGTATATTGTGTTATATTTTTAAACTTTAAAAACGTTCTCCTGAAAAATCAAGTTTTTTGATTTATGACGTTCTTGAAAGGAGTGAGCGATATTGGCTAAAGTTTATCTTATTATTTATGTATAAATATATATATAAACATATAATGCTATTGTTTCAATATAAATAAGTTAATATATTTCCACTGTTACTCCATAATTATCAATACTTATTTTGAATCCCTTAGACTTTAGACTAAAACATGTCTATATACCAACCACTATTACGGTTTCAACGTATGGGGTCCATACAAACATCAATAATATGACTGTAACATCAAAATTTGACGTGATACAAGCTTGTCACCATATAGACTTTGGATAAGAACGATTAACTAAGTCCAAATCAGTCATAAAATTTCAGTTGCAAAATTATTGTTGGCCAGCATTTTCTTTTGAAATGTAAGTTTATGATCGAGAGAACTTCTTTTCAAAGTGTATAAATAGTTATTTATTTTATTTGAGAGCCTGCTGTACAAGCTGTCTTAACTTGATAAGAAAAATCTATCCCTTTTTACGAGGGAATATGGAAGTTTTTTTCTTCTTCTTCTTTTTGGTGTAGGCCTTGTTTCCTGTTTTAAAAAAAGGTAAGCCTCGTGCGATGTCGATTCCCAGCTGTCAATCCACCATGTGTTGTTGGTTTTTGGAGGCGAAAGTAGTTGATAATAATATATATGGAGGAAGGCCAAGCAAAACTTGGCATGATCATGTTTTTAAACAGTTAGGCGTGGTCAGGTGTCAGGAGTACAAAATAATCGGCGGATATATGAAGAGTTGCATGAATGTGGAAGAGGCGATTTTTTTTTTTTTTTGCAAATACAGACTAGTTAGGCGTTCTATTCTCTCTGCCTATTCTTGCGGGGAAGCGGCGTGATGGTTAGTTAGTAAATTTAAAAAATATCTTGATAAGGAAATGGTCGACATTAATATGAGCCCAACTGTATCTGCCTTTACAAACGAAAAACACTTAATTTATTTTACAATTTCGTAACTGTCTTAGGTTTTTCGACGTCTCCTTTATAGAGTTAAACAATGCCTTTATTGTAACGACTTTCGCTTCCCCGATCACAATGACAGCCCAGTTTATTGGATTATATCACTTGTAGTGTAAGCATAAAAACCGAAAACGGTTCCGCATTTCCTATGTGCGTACACTATTCAAAATATGCCGAATAATTGTCCTATGCGGATATATATCTAGGCCTTGCACTACCAGTTCAACTATGGTCATTCAAAATGGGTGTGTCAAAATCCTTGTTCACAAATCTGGGTTTCCCAACTTATTTCTGCGTTTTTACATTTCAACACAGATGAACAAGAATATGGAATATTATTATTTGACATATCATCAAAGATGAAGAAGAATATGGAAGTCTGAGCTTACGACATGTCACACGCTGGTTTAAGTGATCACTCTTTATACGTGTAACATTCAGCATTCTCTTATGACAACCAAACTACTCAAAATTTTCAACTCCTTATATACTTATGCATATATGTATAAGTATATTTATATATATATATATATATATATATATATATATATATATATATATATATATATATATATATATATATATATATATATATTTATATATATATATATATATATATATATATATACATATATATATATATATATATATATATATATATATATATATATATATATATATATATATATATATATATATATATATATATATATATATATATATATATATATATATATATATATATATATATATATATATATATATATATATATATATATATATATATATATATATATATATATATATATATATATATATATATATATTTATATATATATATATATATATATATATTATATATATATATATATATATATATATATATATATATATATATATATATATATATTCTTCTTACCATTATTCTTATCAAATGGTCCATAGGGCACTGCATCACATCGAGAAAGCGTTATATTGATTGTTAATAACATGAAGACAAGGTGATCAATTCTGCACTTAAGTATCAATACAAGAGTGATCAATATTACAGTGAAATTCACTTATATTGAATCCCCTAGATATCGAACCAAAGCCCTTCAGCGTATTAATCAAACGCGCTTACACCACTACACTACACTACATACAGGGACTTGCCAAGTCATGTCTATGTATCTATATATCGAGGTATAAAAACCTATATTTAAAAAAAAAAAACATAGTTAAAACTAAATTTAACTTTCGGCCATACATTGTCATATTTATATTTCTTGCATTTGCATACCCCTACCCGCCTGGAACACATCGAATTACCAATAACCCTGTATATTTATATACTAAATGTATAAATTATGAAGCAGTCGTGTTGATCCCAGGAAAAAATGTATATATTAAAATATATTTCAAAAATACATTGTATTTTTTAGGAAGCATCGCTTGAATGCATTGTTATGAATGCACTTATACTGAGTGCACTTTCATTGTACAATTTCTAAAAGCGATATTTCATACTTTTGCAAACCAGTAGTTTTACGGTAGAATAGTTTTATTTAGTTCCAAATTGCACGCGAAAGGTACGAGCCATCTGATCGTAAATTGTGCATGTTTTTTCCTGATCAATAATTTATCGTTCAAAATGCATTTGCAGCTCTTCTTCAGTTTTTTTGCTTCCACATAAATAATTTTATATAACTCCATAATAAGTTAATTAATAAATCACTTTCACATAATCTTTGACATATCAACATAGATAACGAAATAAAATGAGTGTGAAATAAAATGAAGAACATATCGCTCACTCCTTTCAAGAACGTCATAAAAAAAAAAACTTAATTTTTCAGGAGAACGTTTTTAAAGTTTAAAAATATAACACAATGTATTAAAAATACATATCAAGCCACTTATTGAAGTTTTTACTGAGCAACAGATCTTTTTAGGTAAAACCTGAAGGTTTTTTCTCCATTTGAAAAATATTTAGTATATTTAAAAAAATAATTAAACAATGCCTTTTCTTCAAAATGCAAAAGCAACATTTTCTGCCCTGTAACGGGTAAATATTAAGTTAAAAATATGCCTCTTTTGCTGGGATATAGCACATTTTCTGGGCATTCCGAACACATGCACAACTGAAAATTGACGATTTTTTATTTATGACGTTCTTGAAAGGAGTGAGCGATATGAAACGCTAGAAAACATAATTTTCATATTTTATTCAAGCTTATAATTCGACCACTTAATTTATTTACATCCTTTTGAATGTGTCCGAATACTTAATCACAAATCTGGATTATCTCCAATTAGGAGTAATTTTAACATTATTTTTCGACATTTCAACATAGATGAAGAAGAATATGAAAGTATGGGCATTTACATAGTTGACGACCGTCATAGGCTTGGTTAAGTGATCACTTAACACACGTGTAACATTCACCAATTCTACCCATGATTGACAACCAAATCGGAAGAGTCTCTGTTTATTAAACAGAGACTCTTCCGATTTGTTTGCGAAATAAAATGAATGAAATAAAGGAAATGAAATCAAACAAAGCCAATGAGAGGGAACATAGGTGAGATATCTCAACATAAACGAAGAAGTCTATTGGAGGTGAAAATATTTTATGAAGATTTCATCTATTTTTTTTTTACTAAGTTCAACCATCCGCCTCCGTAATGTAATGGTCAGCACACTCGGCTACCGTTCTGGAGGTCCCGGGTTCGATTCCCAAGTGGGGTAAAATAAATATAAGTGATTTTTTCACTGTAACATTTATTAAATACTACCCTGGACTGGTACCTGAAGCGGAGGGCTGATCACCTTTCCTTCATGTGTAAACGATCAAGATAACACTGCGTTTATATGACGCAGTGCCCTATGCACCATTGGGTGCGGATAAGGGTTTTATTTTATTTTACAGTTTAACCATAGATGCCGCTGACGGAGTAACATGCAGTCGATCTTTTCAGATGAAACATAATACAACTTTCCGAAATTTGAGTAATGTGGTTGTCAATCATGGGTAGAATAGTAAATGTTACACAGTGTAAAAGTGATCACTTTTTTTTAATTGGCAAAGTACCCAAAATTGAGTGATACATAAGTGATCACTTAAACCAGGATAGATATGATAGATAGAAAACCATGCAAATTTCCGGACTTCCATATTACCACCTCAAATAGACGTCTTTATGCATGATAAGTTTTCAATAAAAAAATCTAAATCTTATCTAATTTTGATATGTCTGTTTTGGACAAAAGACTATCTACTATGTTTAACGTTTGCATAATTTTCGTTTACAAATAATTTTCAATGGGTACAACCAAATAGCCTAAACCACAAAATCATTGTCAAGTTCACTTTATCCAAGGTGAAGATGAAAGAAACTATAGGCTATTATGAACGAATAACGAGTTATGTGTGCCCACTCCAGACATCGATAATAAAATGCAATTATCGTCTAACATTCTCCACTTAAATTTAAACAAAATGTGATCAGCGAGGCAAATAAATTTGATACGTATTATTTTTTTATTGTATAGAATGTTGATAATATTAATACCTCGCTAGATTTCATATGGGAAAATGAAAACGACAATCTAAGTTAGCATTTTTCATTATTTGATTCGGCAGTCACTTTGTGGTAATATCTGTCCATTTTTCATTTAAATTTTTCTTAGTAAATACCACTTTTTATAATAATCTATTGGGACGCGTGTTTCGATACATTCCGTATTATTTTCAACTGTGTTTGAAAATGATCCAAAATGCACTAAAACACGTGTCATAATATAATTTAAGAAATTGTGTAAATTACCGAGTAAAACTTTAATTGATAATATTTTTTTTATTTATTTATTTAATTTTGAGTGTGTCCAAATACTTGTTTTTAAATTTGTGTTTTCTCTACTAGGGATTTATTTTTACATTTTTGTTTCATTTAATTTAACATGATGCTTGAAAACGATGCGAAATGCGTCGAAACACGTGTCAAAGTATATGTGGTATTTACCAAATAAAACTTCAAATAAAAAATTATGTTTTTCATATGATAGTATTTTATTATTTTATTTATTATTAACTTTGTGGAATACCATAAAGATTTACAAATAAACTGATAACAAAATGTATATTTTTATTATCTATTGATGAAACTAGTCGTGTTTACATTAATAAACTCAAAAGTGGTTTTATACAATTGTTAAATTTTTATGTTGAAATCTTTTGTACAAAGTTAATGCCAATCAATAAATAAAAATTCAATTTCGTTTTCTGTATAAAACTTTCTCTTTGATAATCTCAAAGAGTATTTTATAAACCAGTTCTTGGTGATAACGGTTCTATATTGGCAAAATGCGTTAAGTAAAAAAAATGTATACTTTGCGTTGAGAATTTAGCGTACTTGAATAAATAAAAAATATGCCTATTAAATTAAAAATGGTATCAGTACAGTTTTTTTGATCTGACCTAAATTCTTAAATCAAAAGTGGTATTTTACAAGTTTTTATTTTATTTTTAAACTTAAAAAACTCTAATACTTTAATATATTGAGGACGATCTATATGCATGAGGATAACATAAGCTGTAGCTTTAGCTGTAGATATGCTGAGTTAGAAACGAGCGGAGGATAGAGACAGGTGGAGACTGACTATGAAAGAAACAAACCAATCCTGTATTTTTTCGGGAGTTTTAATGAATAATTACATCAAGTCATTCACATAAATAAGTAAGACAAAATAAGTAAGTAAGTGTACTTATAAATATAATTACAAAATTATAAATTTGTAAACATACCTCGAAGAAGGGCGGTATGTAGGAAAATGGTAAAACAGAAATATCAAATCTCGAGTAAAATTTGATTAAATTTTGTATTCAATATACTTTAAAATGTAAAAGCTTGTTTAATTATTTCTGAGTAGCTAATTATACGTCCTAGATAATAAACAATAGTTCAGTTTAGTCTAACTAACTAACTAACTAACCATCCCGCCGCTTCCCCGCAGGGGTAGGCAGAGAGAATAGAGCGCCACCCCACTCTGTCTTTGCAAACATTCTTTGCCTCTTCTACATTCATGCATCTCCTCATACATACCCGACGATTATTACGACTCCTGACCCGGCCGCTTTCAAGTATTTGACATACCTGATTGTGCCAAGTTTTCCTCGGTCGTCCTCTGCTTCTTTTTCCAACTACATTCGCCTCATAAATTTGTTTAACCGTTCTTTTTTCACTCATACGCTCCACATGTCCAAACCACCTCAACACACCTTTTTTAATTTTATCGATAATGCTTATCTCAGCCTTACATTCTTTCCTTATCTCATCATTCGAACATCTATCAAACATCGTTTTCCCACACATTCGTCTGAGCGATCGCATTTCGACTGCATTCAGTCTGCTTTCATCCTTCTTTTGCCAACTCCATGCTTCGCTTCCATACATAAGGGTTGGAGCCAGAACTCCATTGTGTACTGCCAGTTTAGCTTCCGCTGATAGATTTTTATTTGCTAAAACTGATTTTAGTGCACCATTCACTCTGTTCCCAGAATTCTGGGAACAGTTTAGTCTATAACGTTTATTATTATACACACCTTTTTTA
The DNA here is from genome assembly GCF_059751285.1 of Brachycentrus maculatus. Taxonomy (NCBI): domain Eukaryota; kingdom Metazoa; phylum Arthropoda; class Insecta; order Trichoptera; family Brachycentridae; genus Brachycentrus; species Brachycentrus maculatus. The sequence goes on from NW_028281147.1 coordinate 94,426, forward strand.
ATTTGTAACGGTATTAAGGATATTGATCGATGATTTGCAATTTAAAATATTAATATTAAAAAAAACATAATGCTATTAACGTACGTATTATATTATACGACCTACTAACTTATAACCGCTCATTTATATTTTTGAAAAAAAAATTAAGGTAAAACGTAAAAAAATGCTGCTTGCTCCAAAAATACATGTTGAAATTATTATTTTTCGTGATTTTTTTCTTCAGATTTTCAGGATTGTTTTCAGGTCATCTTGTCACCATTCATAATGACGGTGATAAGTCTTGACGTATCCTTATATAAACTAATTAAACATCACGCCGCTTTTTCCAAGGGTAGGCAGAGAAAACAGAACGCCACACCAATCTGTTTTTGCACACAATTTTCCTCTCTTACACATTGATACGTCTTCTTATAGACACACGCCAATTGTTCTTTTTTGTTTTGTCGCCAACTCCTGACATGACCACTTTCAAGTATTTAAAATACCTGATTATGCCTAGTTTTCCTCGGTCTTTCCTCTGATTTTATTACCAAACACATTCGCCTCGTTAATTTGTTTAACTATATTTTCTTTACTCATTCGATTCACATGCCCAAACCACCTCAACATACCTTTCTTAATTTTTTTTTAATTTGGCGTCTAATTAGTAGAACTCTATTTTAATTTACGAATTAATTTTTAAATCAAACCCAGATTTTTTTAAGTCAACTAAGTTATATTTTATTAAAAAAAAACAAATAAAAATTAATAATGTGACAATTGTTTCGCCTAGTTATGGCATTTTGCCTAGTTTGGCAAAATCCCATAACTAGGCGAAACAATTGTCACAATATTGATTTTGATGTGTTTTAAAAAATAAAATACAACTTAGTAGACTCAAAAAATCTGTGTTTATTTAAAAATTAATTAACATCTTTCTTAATTTTATCGATAATGCTTATCTTAGCCTTGCATTAATTCCTTATTTCATCATTTGAACATCTATCATACAATGTTTTGACGCACTGAGAGATCGCATTCCGACTGCATTCAGTCTATTTCATTCTTCTTTTGCAAACTCCATGATTCACTTCCACACATTATGGTTGGAACCAGCCTGATAGGGTTTTTTTTCTATCATGAGAACATCGTTTATATGATGCAGTGTTATCTTTATATATCAGCCCGTTGAGGTTCACTGCTGGACAAAGGCCCTCCCTTCATCCTCCACTCCTCCCAATCCTGCGCCGTCTCCATCCACTGTCTTCCAGCAAACTTCCTGATGTCGTCCACCCATCTCATCGGTGGACGTCCTTGAGGCCTCTAGTTCTTCGGTCTCCACACTAGAACGCGTTTCGTCCATCTGTCGTCGGTCATTCTGGTTATGTGACCGGCCCATTTCCACTTCAGCCAAGCAATTCTCTCTACCACGTCACAGACCTGTGTCTGGCGTCGGATCCAATCGTTCCTTTTTTGTCTCTTAATGTTATTCCAAGTATAATTCGCTCCATGCTCCTCTGTGCAACTTGCAACTTATGGGAGGATTGCTTGGTCAGAGTCATTGTTTCCGCGCCATAGGTTAGGACGGGTAGAACGCATTGGTTAAATAAGGTATATACAGTATGAATAAGGTAATACTAATGTAACTACCAAGTCTTTGGAATAAAATTCTATTTTTCAAAAAGATATTTTCATAAATTTAAAATTTATGGTATCATTACTAATTTACAAACATCGCTTTTTAAGCACTGTAATATCATTGATTTATTATTTGTAATTATTGCATATTGTGTATTACAAAATTACTAGCAACACAATCTCAATGAATCATTATTCATTATTGACTCATTTATGTCGAAAAATACATATTGAAATCGACATACACCATTAACATACAATGTTAGCACAAAAAAACCAATCATAAAAGAGACCTTATTATAAACAAATATGAGTAAAATACTGAGACATTTGGTACCAGTATGACGTATTACTAAAAGCATGTTTTTATGAAGGTGTGGATTTGGAAATGGTAGTTGTCAAAGAAAAATAACACTTTATCTTGTTTTAAATAAGACTATTTATTGATTAACAAAATTTACAACAATCATAAAAGAGACCTCATTATAAACAAATATGAGTAAAATACTGAGACATTTGGTACCAGAATGACGTAGTACTAAAAGCATGTTTTTTTTATGAAGGTGTGGATTTGGAAATGGTAGTTGTCAAAGAAAAATAACACTTTATCTTGTTTTAAATGAGAGTATTAATTGATGAACAAAATTAACTGGAAATGTGCATCCAAAATGTGAATAAAACACTTCAAAGTGTTGTATTCACATTTTGAAGAAAAGGTATTGTTTTATCATTTTTTTAAAAATATTCTCAACATTTTTCAAATGGAGAAAAAACCTTCAGGGTTTTCCTAACAAGATCTGTTTGCACAGTAAAAAGTTCAATAAGGCTTTATATTTCTTTTTAATACATTTTATTATATTTTTTAACTTTAAAAACGATCTTCTGAAAAATCAAGTTTTTTTTTAAATATTATATATCGCTTACTCCTTTCAAGAACGTCATAAATCAAAAAAATTGATTTTCCATTTTTGATTTTAAAAAAATGTAATGAAATGTATTTAAAATAAATATCAAGCCACTTATTGAACTTCTTACTGTGCAACAGATCTTTTTAGGTAAAACCTGAAGATTCTCCATTTGAAAAATATTTAGTTTATTTAAAAAAACAATGAAACAATACCTTTTCTTCAAAATGCAAAAACAACACTTTCTGCCCTGTAGCGAGTAAATATTAAGATAAAAACATGCCCCTTTTGTTGGGATATAGTGCATTTTCTAGGCATTCCGAAAACATGCACAACTGAAAATTGTCGATATTTTATTTATGACGTTCTTGAAAGGAGTGAGCGATATGACGTTGTTGAGAGGAGTGAGCGATATGGTAAACCCTTCTCTTTATCGATGTCTTTCATTCCGTTCTGATCAGTTCCGCTCTAATCTCAAGGCAAAAGGTGAAGCAGAGACCTTTACCCGTACCTTGTATTGTAACATACTAAACTCGTGTGTAGTATAATATTACATTACAATCCACTCCTGTTTCTAACGATAAATTTTGATAATCGCCGTTCGAAATCGTAACTACTACTCATTAATCTATGTCTCCTTTTTACTTGGCACATGTTTTATTTTATCAATTCCACGCGTTGCCGTGTCTCAGATTACTTGAACGGAAAAGAAAGCACACAATTCTTATATGCATAGTATGTTTCATCTCACAATAAAGCCATGAAAATATATAAAATCTATGAAGCAACAATGCAATCGAAAACATTGAAATTTTCATAATATACTTGGCTGTCTAAACTCAAAACACAGTAAGGGACATTTTTAATACTTTTTTTTTGCATTTTTGGACGTAGTAGATTCTACTTAGTCCAAAATGCAAAAAAAAACGTAGTACAAAAAAATGTCCCTTACTGTGTTTTAAGTTTGGACAGCCGTATTGTAAACAATTTTTAGCATTGCGTCTGTTATTGTTGTAATGTTCAACAGACGGCGCTGCCATTTCAGTAAAAATATTTATTTTAATTTAAACTCTCCTTACCGTCCATTGTTTACTTTGTGTAATACTACTTTTTTGAAACACTTATTTGTGTCTACCGGTAAAAGTGTTTTAAAAAAAGTGGTATTGGACAAAGTAAGCAATGGATGGTAAGGAGAGTGTTTTATTACCATACCACAAAGTTATTAATGCTTTTAAAATACAAAATATATTAATTTAATTATGTAACACGCGCACGTATTCCAATGCAAAGTTGTGTTAAAATTTCAAAGCAATTGTTATCACCACTATACCAGATACTTATCTTCTTCATTTCTATTAAGATCTCAATGTTATCTTGGTAAATACATAATAAATGTTGGGAGTAGAATCCAAGAAATACCGTGGAAAACATGGCATAATACACTTGGGCGTGGTCAGGTCGCAAGTCGGAATAATCGGCGGGAATGCATGAGGAGATGCATGAATGTGGAAGAGGCAAAGAATGTTTTTAAATACAGAGTTTTAAGGCGTTATATTCTCTCTGCCTACCCTTGCGGCGTAGCGGCGTGATGGTTAGTTAGCTATAATTGTTTCTAACGTTTAATGGCGGATGGTAGTTATCTCAAATGTGCATATAAGAAGTTCAATGATTTATGTACGAGTGCTTTTTTTTCTAAAGATTTATCTTCGTTAATACAAAATTCATAACAGGATGTAACGCTTGTGGAGTTTCCTAAAAAAGATAATTTGTATTATAATCTCAATGCTGTATATTGTATCCTGTGATAATGTATTTTAGATACATAATTTAACAAAAATATGAATATGCAAATATCATGCATTAAATATAAAATTAAAATTATTCTTCAGTACGTTGGATTCACACGAGATATTTGCACTTTTAATAAAAAAAAATCCTTAGCTTTTGTGTATGTATAACGTGGTAATATTCTTCTTTGTAAATTAGTGGGTGTATAATAATAAAATATACAATGTGTTACTTTGTAACTAAAGAAACGACAATAAAAGTTTGACGTGGTGAAACCACGTTTCTCCTCTAGCCTGGCAAAAATAATCAATTATCAATCGTTTAATTTAATTAGTCTTAGAAAAAAAAAAAAAAAAAATTCTGTGCGCTCAAATATTTTTTTATGGCTCCGACCTTTTATAATTTACCTGTCGTAAAACTAAAATGTATTTAAAAGGTTTGAATCATAAAAAAAACTGTCGCCAACCCGCTGGCCTGTAAAGGGATTATTTGCCGGCGGTTTTTATGATTATAGTAAAATCATTTGTTTACGATATAGCGCAAATAAAATTATTGCTAATTGATGTCTAGACGTTGAAAATTTTGGGGGTGGATACAAGCGCACCGTCAGCCAATGAAAAATGGTTTCGAGGGCGTGATCTTCAAGAAGAGAAACTGAATATAACGGGAAGAAATCAGGGGGATCGATCTCTTGGAAGCCGGCAGTTGGTCGGAATACTCTCTTGGAAGCCAACAGTTGGAAGGATCAGTTGGGAGGAATCAGTCGTAAAAGGAAAGACCGACCAGTCGGACTGGTCGGAATAATCACTTGGAAGCCGGAGGACTTGGAAGTCAGACTTGGAAGCGAGGACTTGGAAGCCGGGGACTTGGAAGCCAACAATTGGAAGGATCAGTTGGAAGGGATCCATCAGATCAGAGAAGACCGACCAGTCGGACTGGTCGGAATAAAGACTTGGAAGCCAGCACTTGGAAGTCGGGGACTTGGAAGTCAGACTTGGAAGCCAACAATTGGAAGGATCAGTTGGAGGGAGTAAGTCGTAAGAGGAGATCGACCAGTCGGACGGCTGGTCAGTCAGAAGACACAGAGAAGAAGAAGAGTTGGAAGGAGCATTCGGGAAATCAGTGGGATCGCTCTCTTGGAAGCCGGCAGTTGGTCGGAATAGGCTCTTAGAAGCCAACAGTTGGAAGGATCAGTTGGGAGGAATCAGTCGTAAAAGGAAAGACCGACCAGTCGGACTGGTCGGAATAATTAGTTGGAAGGAGGAGTTGGTCGGAATCCGCATCCGGGAAATCAGGGGGATCGATCTCTTGGAAGCCGGCAGTTGGTCGGAATACTCTCTTGGAAGCCAACAGTTGGAAGGATCAGTTGGGAGGAATCAGTCGTAAAAGGAAAGACCGACCAGTCGGACTGGTCGGAATAATCACTTGGAAGCCGGAGGACTTGGAAGTCAGACTTGGAAGCGAGGACTTGGAAGCCGGGGACTTGGAAGCCAACAATTGGAAGGATCAGTTGGAAGGGATCCATCAGATCAGAGAAGACCGACCAGTCGGACTGGTCGGAATAAAGACTTGGAAGCCAGCACTTGGAAGTCGGGGACTTGGAAGTCAGACTTGGAAGCCAACAATTGGAAGGATCAGTTGGAGGGAGTAAGTCGTAAGAGGAGATCGACCAGTCGGACGGCTGGTCAGTCAGAAGACACAGAGAAGAAGAAGAGTTGGAAGGAGCATTCGGGAAATCAGTGGGATCGCTCTCTTGGAAGCCGGCAGTTGGTCGGAATAGGCTCTTAGAAGCCAACAGTTGGAAGGATCAGTTGGGAGGAATCAGTCGTAAAAGGAAAGACCGACCAGTCGGACTGGTCGGAATAATTAGTTGGAAGGAGGAGTTGGTCGGAATCCGCATCCGGGAAATCAGTGGGATCGAGGAGTTGTAAGCAGCAGTCGGGAGAGATCAGGGGGATCGAGCAGTCGGGAGAAATCAGACGAAGAAGCATACCTACACCAGGTTTTAAGACTTAAGTGAGGAGAAGAGCGGGAGCTCTACGCAGGGAGAGAGAAGATAGAAAAAAAGGATTTACTCATCCGGAGTATCAAAAGCAGACCCACGCCGGGTCATAAGCCTCAAATTAAGAGCTGAAGCTCTACTAGGAGAAGAAGAAGATAAGAAGCAAGAATCATCGCACGGCGGCCCGTCATAAGAAGAACCTCATCCCAGCATCCAACGGCGCAGCTTTTTCACAAAGGATCACGGCCACACCAGCATCATGGCGCATCTTTTCCACCAAAGGTTAGAATAAGTTTAATTTAAGATAGGGTTAATTAATTTTAAGCTAATTTAAGATAGCAATTCAAGATTAGTTTAAGTTAAAGTCGCTTTCGTATAATTATTTTATTTTTAATTAAATTAATTTAAGTATATTTTTTGTGCAGAATTTTCTTTCATCTCCCTACCCTTCCATCAATATTCCCAAGGTATATCAGCTTGATAAGGTGGGCGACGTCAATTGGCGCCCAAAACGTGTCGGCCATCGAAATATTGTAAATTTCGAGGTTCGCGACCCTGAGAAAACTTACAAAAAAATTTATATGTATAGGAATACATATTTTTTTTGTTTATTGACAGTCCCATTTTAAGCTGATTACCTTGAGAAAGGGGTAGGAGATTGTAGAAGATAAAGAAAGTAAATATTTACACATTTTATGCATATGTTTTTTTTGTCAAATTAATTTTAAATGCACATTTACATATATTTTTTTGCTCTCTCTTGTTTTAATACAATACAGGTGTGGTGTTAGGTAATTCGATTTTTTTTTATTGATCGATTAACGTGACCGTAAACAAACAAAAATATGCCTCTAACTAGAAACGGCACGTTGCGTGAGCAAGGGGAGAACGAAGAGAGAGAAATAGATGCTTGGGAAAATGAGATAAAGAAAGATCTCCGGATACATTTATTAGGAATAGGATTTAAAGTCCAAATGCAAATCGGAACGCAAGGAACATTTTTGGTAGACAGAGGAAATAAATCTGTATACGACTTACGCGTAGCGCCGGGAGTTACTGAACCACCCGAATCTAGGGATAATTAGTTTAAATATTATATTTACCCACTAGTATAACCATGTACGAACAGAAGTAGTAAATAAGTTAGGAAATAGACAAATATTAATAATTTAATTGAAGATTGATTTTTTTGCCATTACAAGGCGGGGTGGATTGACGTGGTGAAACCACGTTTCTCCTCTAGCCTGGCAAAAATAATCAATTATCAATCGTTTAATTTAATTAGTCTTAGAAAAAAAAAAAAAAAAAATTCTGTGCGCTCAAATATTTTTTTATGGCTCCGACCTTTTATAATTTACCTGTCGTAAAACTAAAATGTATTTAAAAGGTTTGAATCATAAAAAAAACTGTCGCCAACCCGCTGGCCTGTAAAGGGATTATTTGCCGGCGGTTTTTATGATTATAGTAAAATCATTTGTTTACGATATAGCGCAAATAAAATTATTGCTAATTGATGTCTAGACGTTGAAAATTTTGGGGGTGGATACAAGCGCACCGTCAGCCAATGAAAAATGGTTTCGAGGGCGTGATCTTCAAGAAGAGAAACTGAATATAACGGGAAGAAATCAGGGGGATCGATCTCTTGGAAGCCGGCAGTTGGTCGGAATACTCTCTTGGAAGCCAACAGTTGGAAGGATCAGTTGGGAGGAATCAGTCGTAAAAGGAAAGACCGACCAGTCGGACTGGTCGGAATAATCACTTGGAAGCCGGAGGACTTGGAAGTCAGACTTGGAAGCGAGGACTTGGAAGCCGGGGACTTGGAAGCCAACAATTGGAAGGATCAGTTGGAAGGGATCCATCAGATCAGAGAAGACCGACCAGTCGGACTGGTCGGAATAAAGACTTGGAAGCCAGCACTTGGAAGTCGGGGACTTGGAAGTCAGACTTGGAAGCCAACAATTGGAAGGATCAGTTGGAGGGAGTAAGTCGTAAGAGGAGATCGACCAGTCGGACGGCTGGTCAGTCAGAAGACACAGAGAAGAAGAAGAGTTGGAAGGAGCATTCGGGAAATCAGTGGGATCGCTCTCTTGGAAGCCGGCAGTTGGTCGGAATAGGCTCTTAGAAGCCAACAGTTGGAAGGATCAGTTGGGAGGAATCAGTCGTAAAAGGAAAGACCGACCAGTCGGACTGGTCGGAATAATTAGTTGGAAGGAGGAGTTGGTCGGAATCCGCATCCGGGAAATCAGGGGGATCGATCTCTTGGAAGCCGGCAGTTGGTCGGAATACTCTCTTGGAAGCCAACAGTTGGAAGGATCAGTTGGGAGGAATCAGTCGTAAAAGGAAAGACCGACCAGTCGGACTGGTCGGAATAATCACTTGGAAGCCGGAGGACTTGGAAGTCAGACTTGGAAGCGAGGACTTGGAAGCCGGGGACTTGGAAGCCAACAATTGGAAGGATCAGTTGGAAGGGATCCATCAGATCAGAGAAGACCGACCAGTCGGACTGGTCGGAATAAAGACTTGGAAGCCAGCACTTGGAAGTCGGGGACTTGGAAGTCAGACTTGGAAGCCAACAATTGGAAGGATCAGTTGGAGGGAGTAAGTCGTAAGAGGAGATCGACCAGTCGGACGGCTGGTCAGTCAGAAGACACAGAGAAGAAGAAGAGTTGGAAGGAGCATTCGGGAAATCAGTGGGATCGCTCTCTTGGAAGCCGGCAGTTGGTCGGAATAGGCTCTTAGAAGCCAACAGTTGGAAGGATCAGTTGGGAGGAATCAGTCGTAAAAGGAAAGACCGACCAGTCGGACTGGTCGGAATAATTAGTTGGAAGGAGGAGTTGGTCGGAATCCGCATCCGGGAAATCAGTGGGATCGAGGAGTTGTAAGCAGCAGTCGGGAGAGATCAGGGGGATCGAGCAGTCGGGAGAAATCAGACGAAGAAGCATACCTACACCAGGTTTTAAGACTTAAGTGAGGAGAAGAGCGGGAGCTCTACGCAGGGAGAGAGAAGATAGAAAAAAGGGATTTACTCATCCGGAGTATCAAAAGCAGACCCACGCCGGGTCATAAGCCTCAAATTAAGAGCTGAAGCTCTACTAGGAGAAGAAGAAGATAAGAAGCAAGAATCATCGCACGGCGGCCCGTCATAAGAAGAACCTCATCCCAGCATCCAACGGCGCAGCTTTTTCACAAAGGATCACGGCCACACCAGCATCATGGCGCATCTTTTCCACCAAAGGTTAGAATAAGTTTAATTTAAGATAGGGTTAATTAATTTTAAGCTAATTTAAGATAGCAATTCAAGATTAGTTTAAGTTAAAGTCGCTTTCGTATAATTATTTTATTTTTAATTAAATTAATTTAAGTATATTTTTTGTGCAGAATTTTCTTTCATCTCCCTACCCTTCCATCAATATTCCCAAGGTATATCAGCTTGAAAAGGTGGGCGACGTCAAGTTTATTCTTAATTAATCTTTTAAAAATTAAATTTAATATGACAGTTCAACAAACACAATATTTTTCTATCTATCTGATTCTCTTGTTTTTCCCAGTGAGACGCATGGCGACATCTGGTGGTAGATTTGCGCCATCTGCTTTACCGACTGTCACAATATTGAGAGTCGGTACTATATGTAGGTATTTAATAAAATCAGTAGGTAGGTATTTTATTACATAGTACATATATATATATATATATATATATACACACTATGTAATATATATACTATGTATATATATATATATATATATATATATTATATATTTATATATATATATATATATATATATATATATATATATATATATATATATATATATATATATATATATATATATATATATATATGGCGCCTCTCAGTAAAATAATCCGATTAGGATCGATTCTCAATCCATCCATAGATGGCTCCAGTGAACTCACACATAAAACGTCATGAGATTAATGATTCATGAAAGAGTTCCAAAAATTTGAGTCCCTATTGTGATTGTCAATCATGGGAAGAATGGTAAATGTCACACTATGTAGAGTGATCATTTAACCAGCCTTTGACAAGTCATGAACCCTGTAAATACCCAGACTTCTATATTCTTCTCCCTCTTTAAGACGTAACAATGTATGATTAAAATGATTGTAAGATAATGTTTTATTTTTGTATATTAATACCATCATGTTATTCCACAAAGATATAAAATATGCCCGATCAAAAATAGTATAACATGATAAATATTAATTAAAATTTATAATTTAGTAAGTAATTTTATAAAATTAATTGAAACTCAGTTTGAAGTAATCGTGTCGTTCAAATCGTGATTTTAAGTACCTACCAGTCTTTGGTTTCTCTTTAAAGTACCTACATATGTACCTAAGACATTAAATACTACAAAGAGATACAATTTAATGTGTATTTGTAATTATATATATATATATATATATATATATATATATATAAAGGGTCCGCCAAATAACTTTTTTTTTTTTAAAACAGGGCGCAAAACATCGAGTGTAGCTTCGGCTGTGTGGCACGTAGCGCCGTCTTGTTGAAACCAAATGTTGCCAATATCCTCCTCTTCAATATTTGTGAACAAAAATCCGTTCAACATGGCCCGATAACGATCGCCATTGACTGTAACGGCCACTCCTTGGTCATTTTCAAAGAAAAATGGCCCAATTATGCCTCTGGACCAAAATCCGCACCAAACAGTGACTCGTTTTGGGTGTACCGGCTTTTCAATGTATGCGTGCGGGTTTTTTGTGCCCCAAATACGACAATTTTGCTTGTTTACATACCCGCCAAGATCAAAATGAGCTTCATCCGAAAAGATGATTTTTTTGGCAAAATCGGCATCTTCTGTAAGTCGATCGCAGGCCCACTCAGCGAAGCGAAAACGCATTGGATGGTCAGTTGGCTTCAACTCCTGAACCAATTGGACTTTGTATGGCGTCATACCAAGGTCTTTATGCAAAATTCGTCTCAATGATGTCTCCGAAATGTTCAATTGTTGAGAACGACGGTGAATTGATGTTGATGGCGCTTCACGCACACTTTCTGCCACAACATCGATATTCTCGGGTGTACGCACTGTTTTTGGCTTTTCACGCTTTGGTTTATCGATGAGGATGCCAGTTTCTTTCACTTTTTTCACAAGATAACGAACATACGGAGCTGACGGTGCTTCTCTTCTTCCAAAAACCGTACGCAATTTTCGCACACATTCTGCAACATTACCATGATTTTCAAAGTAATGTCGCAATATTTCCCAGCGTTGTTCAAGCGTATACACAACCATATTCGCTCAGCGGAAGAATAAAACTAATTATCTGTCAAATCAGACATGAGCTAAGTGTTACCATTCACGAAATAAGCACTAGTTGAAAAAAAAAACTTTAGATGGCGGACCCTATATATATATATATATATATATATATATATATATATATATATATATATATATATATATATATATATATATATATATATATATATATATATATATATATATATATATATATATAATTTCTTATTCTTCTCCGTCTTAGTCATCCCTACTGAGGGTTGTGACCTTGTGGAGGCAATGCCTCTTCTCCAGTTATCCCTTGACTGCGCTGCACGTAGCGCTCCAACCACCGAGGTGCCTGCTGCTGCCTTAACTTGATCGGTCCATCGTGTAGGAATCTTCCACTCCCTCTCTTTCCCTCAAGGCTACCGATCACTAGTCATTCCAGTCTATCCTCGTTGCTAGCTTGTCCAAAGAATAAAGAATCCGTCGTATACAGACATTGGCCAGAGTCAAGCCATTCATGTATAGTTCCTGGCGAATGGACTTGTTGGTGCGTCTAGCTGTCCATAGGACTCGGAGCATGCGCCTCCAACACCACATTTCGAAAGCGTCAATTTTTCTCCTTTCTGCTGCTTTTATGGTCCATGTTACAGCAGCATAATTTTCAAACACCGTTTATCGTGTTTGAAAATGATACAGAATGCATCGAAACCTGTGTCACACAGTTGATTTTAATGGATAGTGGTATTTACTAAGTATAACTTAAATTAAAAATCCATATTCTTCTTCAGCTATGTTGAGATGTAAATATAAAAATAACTCCAGTGGATTAACTCCAGTGGATTATTATTGTGAATGTCTCGAAAGACATCTAGAGGAAGGACAACGAATTCATGGATGCTGCAGAAAGATAACAGGATTCGAAGGCATGGCCTAGGTAACGTTGTCCAAGGCAAAAGGACCTACAACCTGAGAACGAGGAGAGCTGACTCCAACAGTCTACAAAGATGATAAGTTGAGATGAAGCCAGGAAGAAGAAGAAGAAAATATAGCATTGAGAAAAATGAAGTGGACCAAACTCCTGACAAGCTTCATCTTGGTGTTGTTACTTATTCCAGTCTATAGGATATTTTAAATGATAATATTATGGTATAGTCTTATTGCAATAAATACAAAACGTTGGTCATTTTTAACTGTTTCAACGACCTTTAAATCTTTACGTGTGATCAATGGTACCTGAGTTTTTCTCTTCGTTAATTTACTACTTTCGATTTCATCTCACGGTTCATTTTTGTGGAACGTTCGTAGAACGTGTTTTTTTTAAATACACGTAGAAAAATACATAAATGAATTACCAACTAGCCGAAAATATTTATGTTTTCACAACATTTTGGGTGTGTTTAAATCATTGTTCATAATTCAAGGTTTCTCTACTTAAGGCCCAGTATTCGATAAATCGTAACTTGATTTTCTAACTTAACTCAGATAATATTTAACGTAATTATTTTTTTGCTTTAAACGCCGTTTTAGTATTGGAAAAATAAGTTTTTGTTCGAAATAAATATATGGTTTTTGAAAAGAAAAGATTTGTTGAAAGGTAAGCAGTTAAAAAATATATAAAAATTATTTTTAATACATATTCTAGAAAAAATAATCGATATGTATTGTAAAAACAAATTATGCGCGGAGACTCATCTGGACCCTCGCACGGCCGACCGCTTCATGATTTAGATGTTTGCGAGTTTTCCCTTAATACAGGGCAGTTACATATTGCTGGTTAAATGCCTAAGGGCCACAACGCAAAAAAACTTATTATTCCAAAAATAGTATCTAAGTCGTCAAAATTTTTATGAAAAAGACACCCATGATTATAAATGAAATGGACATTTCTAATTATAATTAAAATATATCTTTGTTTTAAAATCAGAAAACAGTGAACTTAAAATAAAGCTAAACAAAGTTACATTTTAATTATAAAATGTAAAATCACAAAGGTATTGCTTCAAATATAAATTATAAAAAAGGATATTTCTAAGGCTAGAATCTTGTGTTTCTTTTTCGAATATGAAAATGTTGGTGGTTTAGATACCATTTTCAGAATAAAGAGTTTAATTTATTTTTTGCGTTGTAGCCCTTTGGCATTTCACCAGCGATTTAGTGTTACTAGTACAATCATTCATTTTTATGTATCATTTTTATTTTTGTGTAACGACAACACTTATTTTTAAAATACATTACTCGTACCACCCAAACATGACATGTTATTATGTTACAATGATATGTTATTATGATCGAGCTCATTTTTCACTTTCGTTTTTATATCCATAGTAGAAAGAATTTGCTCTCAAGCGACCTTCTCAAATACAGGAGGCGTTTTGTAGCTTCCGCCCACATTTCATTATTGTACGTACTACCATTTAAAATCAATTTATCATCTTTTTCTATTTTAAATAAAACGGAAATATGAGTTACGAAAAATTTGTATGAAGTAAATTTTGCCGGATTTGGCGGTCGAACTAAATGATCTCACGATTTAAAATAATGGGTAATGGTCTTAGAATGGTTGCATTTAACCTTAATTCGGATGCAATATTTTTTTGGTTTTGAAATAATTCCTAAACGCATTATTGTTATATTTTCTTTTTCTTCCTGGCTCCATCACAACTTATCGTCTTTGTAGACTGTTGAAGTCAGCTCTCTTCGTCCTCAGATTGTAGGTTATTCTATCATGGACAACTTCACCTAGGCCATGCCTTCGAATCATGTTATCTTTCTACAGCATCCATGAATTCTTTGGTCTTCCTCTAGATGTCTTTTGAGGAAGATCCATAGCGATTGAAGATGTAAACGTATTATTGTGTATATCTTCTTCTTCCTGGCTCCATCTCAACTTATCGTCTTTGTAGACTGTTAGAGTCAGCTCTTATCGTCCTCAGGTTGTAGGTCCTTCTATCATGGACAACGTCACCTAGCCATGCATTCGAATCATGTTATCTTTCTGCAGCATCTATGTATTCTCTAGATGCGTTTCGACGAAGATCCATGGCGAATTATTTCACATTAAATACTTATAAAACTCAGACATCTAAATTCTTCTTACCTTTGTTGAGATGTCAAAAATGTGTTTTTTCTGCTTCATACATTTCGTGAGTTTTCGATTTTTTTTTTAAATTTCTTAGTTTTTTGTAAGATTTTCATCACGATATTTTGTTTCCAAATCTTTGTTTATATTTACATCTCAACATAGCTGTAGAAGACTACGGATTTTTAATATAAGTTGTACTTAGTAAATAAAACTATTCATTAAAATCTACTGTGACACGTGTTTCGTTGCATTCAGCATAATTTTCAAACACCGACTACAGTGTTTGAAAATGATGCAGAATGCATCGAAACACGTGTCACAGTAGATTTCAATAAATAGTGGTTATTACTAAGTAAAACTTAAATTAAAAATTGATAGATTTTATCACAAAGTAACTGCCGAATCAATTAATTAAATAATATAGATGTCTGGGTGGCAAGGCGTAGTATCCCAAATTCACCCAGGCTTTCATATATTTAAACTATGAATTCTAGAAATGTAGTGCCATAACGTATAAAAAACATATAGACCTTGATACACAAAATGAAACTGACTTAATATATGCCTAGAAAATACACAAACGTAGCTTGAATCAAATTAAAATTCATGGCCAGTCGGCCAGCTGCATTTTGCTCTATCTATTTTTTACTGCTTTTTTTTGTTATCTTCATATTTTACACGTGCTTAACCATAGGTAATATTTGTTAGTAGGTAGTAGACATAGAGAATAGAACGCCACACCACTATGACAAATATTATTTACCTCTTCTTTATTCATGCATCTCCTCATACATACCCGCCGATTATTCAGACTCCTGTCCTGACCGCATTTGAGCATTTGACATTACTTTATTTTATTTATTTTATCATTTATATACTTCATAATTATTCCACATATAGATTACTGGTCCACAGTATTACTTTTGGACAGTGAAGAAAATTTAAACAAATTCGAGATTCTTCATAATAAAGCCATGAGAGTAGTGATTAAAAAAATAGTTAAATGAATGCAGAAAAAAATGAGAAAAATACTCAAATAAAAAAAATAGATTTTTATAAAATATGCTTATTTTTATTTAAATATTTTTTACGCTTAACATTTAATAAATATTATAATAATAAAGTACTTTTAAATAACAGAGTCGCAAAATTGCATTATGTCTGAGAATTTGTATTTCAGAAGACGTAAAATAAATGTATATTTATATTCTCAATATTATTAATATTTAAAGCATTTACTTTGTGGTTAGTCATTTTTACTTATTTATTTTTTTACAAAAATGTTAATAAAATTAGTATATAACCACTCACCGAGATTTTTACGTCTACCGGTTTCAAATTTATTTTGTGTAGTTTTGAGTGTGTAAATGGTGCTATGGTGGTGAAGGGTAGTATTGTTTGCATGCTGTGTTAGTGATTGTCCTGACGAAGAGACGGGTACGTCTCGAAACCGGTAGACGTAAAAATCTCGGTGAGTGGTTATATACTAATTTTATTAACATTTTTGTAAAAAAATAAATAAGTAAAAATGTATATTTCTTAAAATGCTATGTTGTAAAATATCATTGGCTGAAAGCGAGTGTTTTTGCCTAGAATTTTCACTCATGAAAAACATGAAATTATAGTAACTTTAAACATAAAGAGTAAATCCACTCACGAGTACGCAAAGGCTATGAAACTTATAAAGTTGAAGCCTGAGTAGGGACATGATAAGCGGTGTTGCACAAGCCGAAGCTAGATTTCAGAGTCACTTGGACGTTAGGTAAAAAAATATATATTATATAAATTAAGTGTAAATAATAGTTCGTATTAAATGAAGAAATAAAATAAAAATATTTACAGACTTCCATGTACCTACTTCTTTATCTATGTTGAGAAATCAATATAAATAAGTCCTTAGTGGACAAACCTAGATTTGTGAACAAAAATTTGAACACACAAAATATTGCCTATATACGTAGGTACCAGTGGCGTGCCTAGGGTTTACCAGTAAGGCAAGCCCATTATTTTTCACATTCGTGAATACATGATGTACCTATAATTTCTTCACCTCATATCATTCCCAGTATAGTAAGCACCCAGAAAGTATTATAAATATAAACAATGTATTGTAATCATTGCAAAAATATGCATACATGTAACTTTTGTAAGGTATAGCCATCACCTTTAAACAAAGAAAATGTTTACTATAAAAAATATCTTTCTCAGATATCAACCATTACCAATAAGTACCATCACCATATAATGGCATGCATAGTGTTTAATAATCATATAAGCGCACGATAATTTAAAAACAGTCACACATTAATTATGTATTTTTAATCATTTGGTCGAGATTTAGTCATTTTTATTTGGAGTTTTTAGGCAGGAGGGGCTTTTGGGCTTCTAGGGAAGTACCGCCACTGGTAGGTACTTAGTACTTACAATACTTTTCCTAGTAAGATACCTTTTCAATTCTTATAGCCAGCGATTAACAGGTGACCTTCACTTAATTTTAGTAGGTAAAACACAATCTTATTTTGCCTATATCCGTTTTAACAACTAATTCCTACTTCCTTTGGGTAAGCAAAAAATGTTACACTTCGAACTCCATTCAAGCGATAATATTGTTTCTTACGTTATTTGTATCTCGTTTTATGTTTAGTCCCCATACATAAGAAAATAATTGAGTGTCCATAATAACTGGTTAATGTTTTAAAGGAGAAGGGAAAAACGACTGATTATTGACAGCTTAAGGCCCAGTACTCGTCAAGTGTCAACTTTATTTTATCTAAATCCAGGTAACATTTTACGAAATTGTTTTTTTTTATTAAAACACTGTTTTTGCATTGAAAAAATAAGTTTTTGTTCGAAATAAATATATGTTTTTGAAAAAATAAAAAAAAGTTATTGAAAGGTAAGGAGTTTAAAAAAAAAAGAATAATAATTTATAAATAAATATGTATTTGTACATATAATATATCCATGTATATATATATATATATATATATATATATATATATATAAATATATTATATATATATATATATATATATATATATATATATATATATATATATATATATATATATATATATATATATATATATATATATATATATATATTTATATATATATATATATTATATATATATATATATATATATATATATATATATATATATATATATATATATATATATATATAATATATATATATATATAATATATATATATATATATATATATATATATAATATATATATATATATATATATATATATATATATATATATATATATATATATATATATATATATATATATATATATATATATATATATATATATATATATATATATATATATATATATATATATATATATATATATATATATATATATATATATATATATATAAATATATATATATATATATATATATATATATATATATATATATATATATATATATATATATATATATATATATATATATTTATATATATATATTATATGTATATATATATATATATATATATATATATATATATATATATATATATATATATATATATATATATATATATATATATATATATATATATATATATATATATATATGTATATATATATATTTATATATATATATATATATATATATATATATATATATATATATATATATATATATACATATATTCTAAAAAACATAAAAATATCCGATATTCATTATTTTAAAAAATCGGGTGTGAATAGACGTGTGATCTCTCCGGTGGAATGAACGCTGCGTTTGAGAATATCGCCTGAAGACAAAGTTTGAATTGAAAATAAATATTAATGTATTTGAATTAATCGATGCGGCAGTAATATCTATCAATTTGTTATTTAAAGTTAACTTTCAAATACCACTATTTCTAAAAGTATTATGGCACGCGTTTCGATGCATTTTGTATTATTTTCGACATTATTCTGTATCATGCAGTGTTTTAAAAATGCCGCGGAATGTTTCGAAACACGTATCATAATGGATTTTAAGAAATAGTAGTATTTACCTAGTAAAACGTCAATAAAAATTAATATTATATATTTTACTTGTATATTTTACACTTTTCGATTTTGTAATATATGTACATACTCGTATATTCCCTAAGCAATAAACTGACTAACCAAGCATCACCCTACCGATATACCAACACCTGAACTCATTGCTTTCAAGTTTTTGAGGTATTTGACCATGCCAATTTTTCCTTTGTCTTCCTCTGATTCTGTTTTAACTACATTAGCTTATATTTATATATTTATTTTCCCGTTCTTTTCTGGCTTGGCAAGATCAAGTATTTTTCTAATTTCTTAGAAAATCAATCATAAATTTCCGCTGCTCTTAACACTTTCAGGAAATAAGTATGTTATGTAATGTAATCATCGTTGATATATTTCATAATTTCCAGTAAATAGGTTTATATCTACTTATACCTTATCACAGGTAGTAATAATATCCGTCAGTTTCTCTCTAATCCAGCGGTTCTCAAAGCATGCTTCCGCTGTGAATGTTACACGTGTTTGTAGTGATCACTTAAACCAGTCTATGATAGGTCGCGAGTCTGTAAATGTCCAGACTCTCATATTCTTCTTCAACTACGTTGAGATATCAATAGTAAAAAAATTAATAAAAAACTTAAAAATTTAAGGTTATTCACAGCATAAAATAACTGGTCAAATTATAAAGCTACATAAAATTGAAAATCGTGTTTTCAGGCTATTCCCAGTATGTAAAATAATCCGATTAGGATCTTGCACACATCCAAATAAAAGGCTAATTAAAAGCTTTCCCGATCCAACCATAGATGCCTCCCGTACAGTGTCACGAGATCTGGTATGTAGGAGTTCCAAAAAATTGAGGAGTACAACGTCATTAAGGGAAACAACATTGTGACTCGATCGAATTGTTTTTTTATTTTTTATTTTAACAGATTTTTATTCACAAAATGTTTGGATGTGTCCAAATCTATGTTCACAATAACAGCTTTCACAAATGAATAATCCAGGATTCGGACCTCACATACTAACAAAAGAGTTTCTGCTCAATAAAAACCTTATTTTCATCTCACCAATATGTAGATGTCTCTAGTGAAGTTCTAGTGATTCAAGAACAATGTTTCAAAATTGGTTCAAATATATAGAAATTCCAAGAATTCGAGTAGTGTGGTTGTCAATCTTATTTCACCCACCCCAGGAATCGAACCCGAGACCTCCAGAACGGTAGCCAAGCGTGCTAACCATTACACTACGTAGGCGGACAATTTAAGGCGGAGTGATTTTTTCACTCTAATATTTATTCAATATTACCCTGGACTGGTACCTGAAGCGGGAGGCTGATCACCTTTCCTCATGTCTTTACGATCAAGATAACACTGCGTTTATATGACGCAGTGCCCTATGCACCATTGGGTGCGATAAGGGTTTGAATGAAAAAATGAAAATGGTTGTCAATCATGAGTAGAATGGTAAATGTTGCACGTGCGTAAAGTGGTCACTTAACCAGCCGACGACAGGTGACGAGCCCGGTAAATGTCCAGACTTCCATATTCTTCTGCACATACCTCGAAATATCATTAAATATGCTTAGGTTAATCTAGTTAGTAATTTATATGAAAATGGGCGTCAATTAAAAAGAATTTTAAGCTACAATATCACGAATGACCATGAGTGTGAGTTTTTTAGATATTTCTATATAAATTTGTCATATTAACAATTGCACCAAATCCTTGAAAGTATTTCTATGGACCAAATCGCTGTTCGTGATACAAAAAACAATTCTGGCTCATTTTTTATTCGTATAAGATTACTCGTATAAGATAGGTATGGGCAACCTTTCCTAGGTGTGAGGCTATATTATCATTCCATTTCCGAGTCAAGAGCTGGACCAAATTATTAAATATAATAATAATAAAAAAAAAATAATAAAACCCTTCTCCGCACCCCAATGGTGCATAGGACACTGTGTCTTATAAACGCGGTGTTATCATGATCGTTTTACACATGAAGGAAAGGTGATCAGCCCTCCGCTTCACCTGGTACCTACCAGTCCATGGTAATATTGAATAAATATTACAGTGAAAAAATCACTTAAATTTATTTTTATCCCCCTTGGGAATCGAACCCGGGACCTCCAGAACGGTAGCCGAGTGTGCTGACCATTACACTACGGAGGCGGACTATAATAAACTAATATTAAATATCCGCCTTCGTAGTGTAATGGACAGCACGCTCGGCTACTGTACAGTAGTAGTACACTACACGACAGTACTGGAGGTCCCAGGTTCGATTCCCAGGAGGGAGTTAAATAAATACAAGTGATTTTTTTACTTAAATATTTATTCAACCGCGGACTGGTGCCTGAAGCGAATGGCTGATTGCCGTTTGTTCATGTGTTAACGATCAAGATAACACTGCGTTCATGTGATGCAGTGCGCTATGCACTATCGGGTGCAGATAAGGGTTTGAAGAACAAAAAATTAAAATGTAATAGCAGATACACACAGTGTAAACAAAACAAAAAGGAAAATTACTTTTAAATATATGTTATATATAATGAACGACATAAAATTTTGTATGTATGTACATATGTAGGGGAGAGTGCCCATGGATGGGACGTTTTTGATTTTGCCCCTCTAGTTTTTCTCCGTAAAATAAATCATAAAAAGTAAACGTGGTTTCTCTTTATTCAATCTTTTAACTACAAATATGCCATACTTTGTTTTCTAAAAAAATTAACTTAACTGACTGAAAAATCGATTTCAAATAATGTCCTAAAATGTCCCATTCATAAACACCCTCCCATGAGTGGGACACCAGTATACCATGAGTGGGACATCAATTAAAATGCAAGATCGATGGAAAAATTATATTTTAAAACAAAAATAATTGGTAGGCACTTTCATATAATACGTAGACGCATGCAAAAGAAATTTTATTCAACATTTTTGGCAAAAAAAGTTCAGATATCTTAATAATCCACAATTTTCATGGGCCAAATAATTTACGTTTGAGCCATTGCATAACACTTTATTGGTATTCTCCTTTACATATGTGACACTTATTATCCTCCTTTCATTTTGTTTTTGTCAGTGATACACCTTCTATTTCAACTGATTTATCTGAACTGATATCTCTGTTATCACTCATTGAAATCTCTTCTATGAGTTTTTTTAAACTCTTTCAGCGTTAAGCTTATTTTTTGGACTATCTATAGGTTTTCCTTTTCCATTCTTCAATAATTGTATTTTCAAAAACTTGTCCTTTTCTGGAGTGTCAAAGATTATACTAGATTTTCCTTTTCTAATTTTTTTCTGTACTGTAGTATTTCTGTACTGTAGAATTCTTCCAGCTGAATTTAAATACGTGGAAAGCATTTCTTCTTGCTTCAGAGTAAACTAACTAAAAAGACTAACGAACCATCACGCCGCTTCCCCACAGTGGTAAGCAGAAAGAATAGAACGCCACACCACTCTGTCTTTGCAAACATTCTTCGCCTCTTCCACGTTCATGCATCTCCTTATACATACCCGCTGATTATTACGACTCCTAACCTGACTACTTTTAAGTATTTGGCATTCCCGATCGTGCCATGTTTTTCATTCGCCTCATAAATTTATTTTACCGTCCTTTTCTCACTCGTTCTACATGTCTAAACCATCTCAGCACAACTTTCTTAATTTCATCGATAATGCTTGTCTCAGCTTTGCATTCCTTCCTTATTTCACTATTCGAACATCTATCATACAACGTTTTGTCGCACATTCTTCTGAGAGATCGCATTTTGACTGCATTCAGTCTACTTTTATCCTTCTTTTGCTAACTCCATGTTTCACTTCCATACATTAGAGTTAGAACCAGGACTCCGTTGTGCCCTGCCAGTTTAGCTTCCGCTGATAGGCTCTGTTATTCCTATGCTAGGTGTATGTAAAAATATCTAACCACTAGAAATATCAACATTTACTTGTTTAACATGTCTATAAAGAGAAGATTTTCCTATTGCATATGTCTTTGCAACAGACCTAATATTTTGCTTTTTATTTAAAACATATTCTACAGCAGCTTCAATTTGAACGTTGGTTATGCGTGTTCTTGGCATTATGTATAACCTAAGAACAATATAATGTTTACAATACGTGTAATACAAACGAGTACAAACGATTTTTAATGTAAATAAAAAGTATCCGTCACGAATGGGACAAATTTCCCTTTGAGTGGGACCGTCCCATTCATGATCACTGGACGCGTCCCATTCAAGGAAATGCGTGATTTTTAGAAAAATAGATAAATCGATACATTTATACTAAAGTAAATTTGATGAAACTTACTTTATAATATACGGAGAGAACCGACTTAAATAATTGCATATATCAATTGGAGCACTTATCATAACTTATATGTGCAAACATAATCAAATTATAGTAAATAATTTACTTTTTGACCCAAAAAAATTGTAACACGTCTTACTCGCTTCACTGTCGGTCGAGAACTGTGGTTTGAGGATTAATCTGTCTAATATCGTAACGTTAATTTTGGGTATTTTTTAATTTTTTTTTGTTACAATAGTTTGGGCTGGAGGACGATTGTCCCATTCATCCTCTGTCCCACTCATGGGCACTCTCCCCTACCTTTTTTCTTTTTTTTTTTGACATCTCATCAAAGATGAAGAAAAATATGGAAGTCTGGGCATTTACGGGGCTGACGACCGTCATCGGCTGGTTTAAGTGATCACTTTACACACGTGTAACATTCACCAATTCTACCCATTATTGACAACCACACTACTTAAATTCTTGGAAGTTCTAAAATAATACGAAAATAAGTCCTGTATTTGGAGATAATCCAGATTATGTGAACAAGTATTTGGACACACTCAAAATGTTGTACATATGTACCTACCTACATGTCTTGCATGTACCTACATAAATTACGAGACGGTAAGGTTTAGGGTTTTTCACTTAAAATTGGGCGTTTTACAAGTCAGATTTTACATTTTACAAAAAAATGAAAGCTATATATATTTTTTAGAGGTAAAATTTTTAAGAACATATTCATAAAATATAAAACAACGTCCAATTTCTTTTGTTAATTTTCCAATTCGATTTGTTAAACGTCCAATTAGATTTTTCAATATGTTTCACTCTCGAAAAAAACTGTTTACATGTATGTATTTTTTTATTTTGTTTAAACTTCATGTACAAGATTGTATATCGCTCACTCCTTTCAAGAACGTCATAAATCAAAAACCTTGATTTTTCAGGAGAATATTTTTAATGTTTAAAAATGTAACACAATGTATTAAAAATAAATATCAAGCTACTTATAGAACTTTTTACTGTGTAACATATATTTTTAGGTAAAACCTGAAGGTTTTTTCTCCATTTGAAAAATATTTAGTATATTAAAAAAATAATTGAACAATACTTTTTCTTAAAAACGCAAAAACATCACTTTCTGCCCTGGAGCGGGTAAATATTAAGTTAAAAATATGCCGCTTTTGCTGGGATGTAGTACATTTTCTGGGCATTCCGAAAACGTGCACAACTGAAAATTGACGATTTTTGATTTATGACGTTCTTGAAAGGAGTGAGCGATATATGCTGCTAAAAGATTTTTCTTTATTTATGCGTGTAAATTTACATTTCAATATATTGTACATACTTCACTGAGGCGATTGAAGGCCGGACAAAATAGTTCCGCGGACCAACGGTTGCCTATGCATGGTATAATATGACTTTGTATTTTTACTATAATGAATGATTTTATTATTTGATTTTAATGACTTAAGAATTACAAAGTGGGTAAATAAGCCATTTTTTATCCGAATAATGCATCGCCTTACTTGGAACGGTGCAATAAAACCAGGGTCATTTAATTACGGAAAATGTTTATTTATTCTGATATTCACAATGCAATTATTTACTTCGCAAATCCTTGGAAATATAAAATATAAAGTACTTTAGTAAATAGCTAATTTTAACTGGGCAATGCAACCTTTTGTGGTCGCGAATTTTCCAATACCCATTCAACGTAAGGCCCAATATATGTATTATACAATATATCACAAATTAATTTTCTTTGAACCCAGGTAACGTTAACATTACTTGGCGTATTTGATTTTTTTTTTACTTAAAATACCGTTTTTACATTGAAAATACAGATTTTTCTTCGAAATAAATATACGATTTTGAAAAGAGTTGAGTTATTTTTATTTATTTATTTTTATTATTTATTTCATAGATTCATTTTTTTACTATTTCTATTTACGGCTCTTTAGGCTATTAGTTTGTCTTTTACAATTTATCGTGTCTTACCGCAAAGCGAATGCCGAATCAATAAATAATGTATAAATTAAATTAAATTAAATTAATTAAAAGGTGTGTTGAGATGGTTTGGACATGTAGAACGAATGAGTGAGGAAAGAACGGTAAAACAAATTTATGAGGCGAATTAAATTGGAAAAAGAAGCAGAGGAAGACACCGAGAAAAACATGGCACGATCAGGTATGCCAAATACTTGAAAGTGGTCAGGTAAGGAGTCGTAAAAATCGGCGGGTATGTATGAGGAGATGCATGAACGTGGAAGAGGCGAAGAATGTTTGCAAGGACAGAGTGGTGTGGTGCTCTATTCTCTCTGCCTACCCCTGCGGGGAAGCGGCGTAATGGTTATTTTTTTTAATTAATAGATTTTACCACAAACTGACTGCTGAATCAATTAATGGAATTTATTTATCTTAAAAAACGTTGTGTTTGAAATTATGCAGTGTGTGAAAGACGAAAGAGATCATTACACATTATCCACGCCGGTAGATCATAGCTCGCAGATACGGCCTTATTTGGACTATGGCGGCATACGGCATAATGGCGTAACTGCCATTATTTATGTGGGAATATCAAATAATGCTGATTTCCTCTAATAGTAATCACAATCATTTATTCACTTCTATTAACATTTTGCAACGGCACTTACACAGACCTGTGTAGAAAATCCACTAATGACTCCTTCTCTCATGTTTTCCGAATTCTGAGAGGAATAGTTACTGCTGTTTGATTTTTCCTATCAATGGTTGTGCAATATATCGAGAATAAGGCATTTAGTGCAAATTATGAGAGTACCAGTTACTGGTGTTTCATTTTTCCAAAGCAGTATGTTTGCAATATATCGATAATTAGGCATTTTGTGCAAATTATGAAAGTACCAGTTACTGCTGTTCGATTTTTCCAAAGCAATATATTTGCAATATATCGATAATTAGGCATTTTGTGCAAATTCTGAGAGTACCAGTTACTGCTGTTTAATTTTTCCAAAGCAGTTTGTTTGCAATATATCGATAATTAGGCATTTTGTGCAAATTCTGAGAGTACCAGTTACTGCTGTTCTATTTTTCCAAAGCAGTATGTTTGCAATATATCGATAATTAGACATTTTGTGCAAATTCTGAGAGTACCAGTTACTACTGTTTGATTTTTCCAAAGCAATATGTTTGCAATATATCGATAATTAGACATTTTGTGCAAATTCTGAGAGTACCAGTTACTGCTGTATGATTTTTTCAAAGCAGTATGTTTGCAATATATCGATAATTAGGCATTTTGTGCAAATTCTGAGAGTACCAGTTACTGCTGTTTGATTTTTCCAAAGTAATATGTTTTCAATATATCGATAATTACGTATTTAGTGCAAATTATGAGAGTTCCAGTTACCGCTGTTTGATTTTTCCAAAGCAATATGTTTTCAATATATCGAGAATTAGGTATTTAGTGCAAATTATGAGAGCAACAGTTACTGCTGTTTGATTTTTCCAAAGCAATATGTTTTCAACATATCGAGAATTAGGTATTTAGTGCAAATTCTGAGAGTACCAGTTACTACTGTTTGATTTTTCCAAAGCAATATGCTTACAACATATCGATAATTAGGCATTTAGTGCAAATTATGAGAGCAACAGTTACCGCTGTTTGATTTTTCCAAAGCAATTTGCTTGCAATATATCGAGAATAAGGCATTTTGTGCAAATTCTGAGAGTACCAGTTACTGCTGTTTGATTTTTCCAAAGCAGTATGTTTGTTAAATATCGATAATTAGGCATTTAGTGCAAATTATGAGAGTAACATTTACTGCTGTTTGATTTTTCCAAAGCAATATGCTTGCAACATATCGATAATTAGGCATTTAGTGCAAATTATGAGAGTAACATTTACTGCTGTTTGATTTTTCCAAAGCAATATGCTTACAACATATCGATAATTAGGCATTTAGTGCAAATGAGAGTAACAGTTACTGCATTTTGATTTTTTCGAAGTAATTTTTGCAATAAGTGAACAAATATGCATCAAATTGTGATATTTTCTTGGCAAAGTACCCAAAATTTTTTATCGAGATTAATTCAGTCTTAAATCTCGGAAAAGTCGTATATGGTACAATATTTTGGTTAGAGTTGAAAATTATAATATCTGAGCAGTTTGAAACTTCCAAACAAGACGTAACATAGAAAGCAAGTGACTGCCAAATCAATTAATGAAATTATAAAATCGTATTACAGTGAGATCTTCACATGTATGTTAGTACCTTGTGTAGACCGAATACGTCAATATTGTAATTTTTAAATGTGTGAGCATTATAAATTCCAATTATGTATGCAGATATGAAAAAAACTTGGCTACAAGCATTGCATGTTACTTTCGATTATGGTTCCAGTGTTTCTAAAACTGTTTTCGATTATTTTAATAGCATCAACCTAAATGTCTATATAAAAGAGTATCATTTTATCTCCGTTCACTCTACTTCTATCCTTCTTTTACCGCGTTTCGCTTCCATGCATCACTGTTAGCACTAGGACTCCGTTATGAACTGCCAGTTTGGCCTTTTGTCCGTCTCCGTAGTGTAGTTGGTCAGCGTGTTTGGCTACCGCTCTGGAGGCCCCGGACTCGACTACCAAGGCGGTCAAAATAAATATGTGTTTTTTTTTACGCTAATATTTATTTAATATCACCCTCGACTGGTACGTGAAGTGCAAGGTTGATCACCTTTCCTTAATGTATTTGACGGTCAACATAGATGAAGAAGAATATAGAAGTCTGGTAAAATATGATTGACAACCACACTACTGAAATTCTTGCACCTCTATATATATATATATATATATATATATATATATATATATATATATATATATATATATATATATATATATATATATATATATATATATATATATATATATATATATATATATATATATATATATATATATATATATATATATATATATATATATATATATATATATATATATATATATATATATATATATATATATATATATATATATATATATATATATATATATATATATATATATATATATATATATATATATATATATATATATATATATATATATATATATATATATATATATATATATATATATATATATATATATATATATATATATATATATATATATATATATATATATATATATATATATATATATATATATATATATATATATATATATATATAAAAATATATATATATATATATAAAAATATATATATATATATTTATATATATTTATATATATATATATATATATATATATATATATATATATATATATATATATATATATATATATATATATATGAAAAACTCTTTCATTTGTATTTGAGGTCCGAATCCTGTATTAAAATCACATACACGAGAAACGCTAGAAAATATCCTTTTCATTTTATTACTTTAGCTTATAATTTTACCAGTCAATTTATTTACAAAATTTTTGGAAGTCAAAGATACATGATCCATCCCACGACATACAGTCATTGAGTCATGAGATCGATCATATGAAATTTTAATTTAAAAAAATTAAGGTAAAATTAAGGTTTCAAATTTTAATTTTACCTCACAGTTGTAGAACCAGTGGAAATCATCAACTGGAAAGAGTACGAAACATAAATTCTTAATTGCTCACTGATATGAACGTCATAACATGATTGTATATTTTGCATTACAGGTCCATTCCAAAGGGTTGAAGTTCGGTATCTATGAAGACTATGGCAACTTCACTTGCGCTGGATACCCTGGAGTCATAGGACATCTCCACACTGGTAAGTATTCTGCCCTTTACATAAATAATAATAAATAATAAAACCCTTATCCGCACCCCAATGGTGCATAGGGCACTGCTTCATATGAACACAGTGTTATCTTGATCGTTTTACACACGAAGGAAAGGTGATCAGCCCTCCGCTTCAGGTACCAGTCCAGGGTAATATTGAATAAATATTACAGTGAAAAAATCACTAATATTTATTTGACCCCCCTGGGAATCGAACCCGGACCTCCAGAACGGTAGCCGAGCGTGCTGACCATTACACTACAGAGGCGGACTTACTCGCTTCGGCTTAGGTCGTTGTACTCGCTTCGGCAGTTCATTTACTAAAATTGGAACGATACAGAGAAGATTAGCATGGCCCCTGCGCCCTTTACATGTGATGTATTAATTTTACAGTCTCAGCATAGATATTCATCTATGTTGACACGTCAAAATGTGAAAATAACTCCAAAGTAATGAAAACCCAGATTTGTACAAGGTTTAAAAATCATTAGAATGCTGAGAACAGAGTGAGTGGTGCACTAAAATCAGTTTTAGCAAATAAAAATCTATCAGCGAAAGCTAAACTGGCAGTACACAATGGAGTTCTGGTTCCAACCCTTATGTATGGAAGCGAAGCATGGAGTTGGCAAAAGAAGGATGAAAGCAGACTTAATGCAGTCGAAATGCGATCTCTCAGACGAATGTGTGGCAAAACGATGATTGATAGATGTTCGAATGATGAAATAAGGAAAGAATGCAAGGCTGAGATAAGTATTATCGATAAAATTATGGTGTGTAAAGATGGTTTGGACATGTGGAACGTATGAGTGAGGAAAGAACGGTTAAACAAATTTATGAGGCGAATGTAGTTGGATGTAGTTGCAGAGGAAGACCGAGGAAAACCTGGCACAATCAGGTATGTCAAATACTTGAAAGCGGCTGGGTCAGGAGTCGTAATAATCGTCGGGTATGTATGAGGAGATGCATGAATGTAGAAGAAGCGAAGAACGTTTGCAAAGACAGAGTGGTGTGGCGTTCGATTCTCTCTGCCTACCCCTGTGGAGAAGCGGCATGATAGTTAGTTTTTTTTTTAAATCATTGCGTGGATATTTATATTTATATAAAAAACGTATTTTATTTTAACTCTTACCACTCTGTAGGCCAGACATTCT
Source organism: Brachycentrus maculatus (assembly GCF_059751285.1). Lineage (NCBI taxonomy): Eukaryota > Metazoa > Arthropoda > Insecta > Trichoptera > Brachycentridae > Brachycentrus > Brachycentrus maculatus. Next base: position 124,388 of record NW_028281147.1, read on the forward strand.
GGCCCGTATGATTCTAGTAGGCAGCTCCGTGGGCCACAATATCTGGTCCGGCGCAGGTATAACTTAAATCACTGATTTCTCTATCACCCAAGTAAATTGTACCAAAAAATATTTTGGATAAATACAGTTAATCTTAATTAACATGGTCATACGAATTGCCAGACAGAGTGGCCCAAAATTAGGGAACCAAAATATTTATTTTAATGGTAGAAAAACGTTGCATTTTTTTGATAAGAGTAGCTGATCAGTTATGAGAAAAAATGGTCAGAGTGGAAAGGGTCAATCTGTGTTGGGAAAAGAAGGGATAATCTAGTGTGAGCTAGTCAGCAACTTGTCAGCATTTGCTCATTGCTGGGAGGAAACCACGTAAAACTCCTCAGAAGAAGGCGGACTGTTGACTGTCGTCAACAGGCCTTCCGTTCCACTAGAAGAGGGTTCGGCATTTTGTGTCCTAGCTTGGTAAACTACTAGACTGCTACTAGGTCTACTGCAAATTGGATAGTATTACAGGCATATCGATTTTGTTACACACAACACCAACTTGGTATCACCGGACAGCATAGTGTTGATATTATTATTATGGTAGTACATGCTAGCTAACTTTTAACTTTTTCATCTTATTATGTTTTTAATTTTATAAAATAATAATATAATTGTTTTCTGATAGTCAAGTATTTTTTTTGTATTTTATATTAACACTATTATTCTAGTTCTACTTATAATACCTATACCCTTATACCCTTTACTATGACCTAAATTATATTGTTTACCCACACACAGGCCATGCCTTTGTGGGATCTTTTTTTGTATTTATATTTTATTCATTTTTTTTATTATTTGAATTTCTGTCATGTTTGTATAATGCAAACGAATTTAAAATAAAGAAATAAAATATTGTTATTTGTATGTGCATATCTAAATGTCAGTCTAATTTATTTATTTATTTTTATTTATTCATTTATTGAACGGCTGAAGCCTTTATGATAATACATATAATACATATATATACAGTATATAAAACAAAAATAAAAAATACACTAATGAATACACTAATAGAGAAATAAAAAGTCTTATAACATAAAATCATAATAAAATACATAAAATAACAAGTGGGTTCTAATGTGGGTTTCCTTGTTCAGACGCAGCGACCTTCGCATCGTGGGATGTTGACTACGTGAAGTTGGATGGATGCTACGCCCTCCCTCAGGATATGGACTCCGGATACCCGGAGTTCGGGATGCATCTCAACAACACGGGCCGCACCATGGTCTACTCCTGCAGTTGGCCGGTATACCAGATATATGCCGGGATGCAGGTATTATCAATATGCAATTTACTGTTGTATGTATAAAGCAGTGCTCCGCAACCTTTACTCACCTAATTATTCCTAGAATTCTGCGGCATACAAAAAGCTAAAATAATAGGTAGTATAAAAAGTTTCCCCGGTTTTTTGCCACTAAAACTAACTAACTATCAGGCCGCTTCTCCGCAGGGATAGGCAGAGAGAATAGAATGCCACACCACTCTGTCTTTGAAAAAATTCTTCGCCTCTTCTACAGGCAAGCATCTCCTCATACATACCCTCTAATTATTTCGTCTCCGAATTTTTTTGCCACTAGATGGTGTTACCTATATATCAAGCACCTCAAAAGATAAAAGGTGACATCTCAGTTAATATTTTTGTGAAGTTAGTTTTCTAATTCGTTGCTCATGTGAAAAGTAATATTGACTGAGATATCCTAAACACATAATTTTGCAGCCTAAGTTACAGCTTATTTAGCTTGTATGTAAATCCAGCGCTGATTGAATCAGTGTAAAACAAAAATCAATATCTAACTTACAATAATATATCATTTTGAAATATTTATCAATATCTAACATACTATTGAATATCATTGGGAAAACGTGATTCACATAACGAACTTGCTCCTGTATTTACATCAGCCATTTGCTTAATTTTGGTTTATTTTTCAGCCCAACTTCTCTTCCATCATCCAGCACTGCAACTTGTGGCGCAACTTCGACGACATCCAGGACTCCTGGGCCTCCGTGGAGTCCATCATCGACTACTACGGCAACCACCAAGACACCATTGTGCCCAACGCTGGTCCAGGCCACTGGAACGACCCAGACATGGTACAAATTTCTATCCAATTTACTTTCATATTTTGTATATTAACACATCTTATGTGGGAGGCAAGTTTTAAGTCTTTTTTAATTAATGTTTTACTTAGCAAATACCACTATTTCTTAAAATCTACTGTGACACGTGTTTCGATGCATTCCGCATCATTTTCAAACACCGTATGGTGTTTGAAAATGATGACATCGAAACATATGGTGCATACGGTGTTTGAAAATGCATACGGTGTTTGAAAATGATGCGGAATGCATCGAAACATGTGTCACAGTAGATTTTAAGAAATAGTGGTATTTACTAAGTAAAAAATTAATTAAAAATGGATAGATTTTACCACAAAGTGACTGCCGAATCAATTAAAGAAAGTTTTAAGTCCTTAGACTGAGTAGTATTTTGTCTCTTCTTCTCCGTCTTACTCCTCATTACTGAGGGTTGTGACCCTTGACGAAGCAATGACTCTTCTCCAGTTATCTAAAACCTTGTTTTATAATTTAAAACAGATTCCAATTCTATATAAAATAAAACTCAAATTTTGTTTTTGTATTGGTAGTTTTTTTATCCAGTTTCGACAAGCACCTTGTCATTTCCAGAGATGGTTTTGTACTAAACATAAAATAGTGAAATATTCCTCCATCTTCTCTTACTTTTAAGCTTACTTAATTCTTCTTCTCCCTCTTACGCCTCATTACTGAGGGATGGGACCCTTGTGGAAGCAATGACTCTTCTCCCCCTTGACTGCGCTGCATGAAGCTCCAACCACCGAGGTGCCGGCTACTGTCTTAACTTGATTGATCCTTCGTGAGGGGATCTTCCTCCCCTTTTCTTCCCCTCCAGGCTACCAATCACAACTAGTCGTTCCAAGCTATCTTTATTCCAATGCATCCATAGAACTGAAGAATCTGTCTTGTACAGACAATGACACTGGCCAGAGTCTAGCCATCCAAGTAAAATTACGTACAACCCTTATCCACACCCGATGGTGCATAGGGCACTGCATGATATAAGCAAAGTGTTATCTTGGTCGTTAGTACATAAAGAAAAGGTGATCAGCCTTCCGCTTCAGGTACCAGTCTATGGTAATATTGAATAAATATAAGGGTGAAAAATCAATACTATATATTTGACCTCCCTCCTCGAAATCGAACCCAGGACCTCCAGTGCGGGAGCCGAGCGTGCTCAACATTACACTATGGAGGCGGACAAACTAAGTAAAATTAAGCATGTTTTAAAAATTTAAAAATATTTTTAAATGAATAAATTTATTGATTTCAGTTGATTATCGGAAACTTTGGTCTATCCTACGAGCAGAGCAAGACTCAGATGGCCATCTGGGCCATCCTGGCGGCTCCCCTCCTCATGTCCGTGGACCTCCGCACCATCCGCCCGGAGTACAAGGCCATCCTGACCAACAGGAAGATCATCGCTGTGGACCAAGACCCCCTCGGGATACAGGGAAGGAGAATATACAAGGTACTCCAAGTGGCTTCACATGTAAAGCTTGTATACGCTTAACAATTTCACAATAAATTAATATATTTTAGATGGGTATTTTTTATGCCTGCGGACCGCTGGCGACGGGATTTGATAATTATGCCGATATTCTTATAGTTAAAACCTTAACAAAGTGATTGGTAAACAATATTCATATAAATTTATTCAACAATTTCAATTTATTCAACAACAGAAAATTTTTATATACATAACAAACAATATTCAAGGCGTATATATTAAAAGTAAGCAAGAAGACAGGTGTAGAAGAATCCCGCTTCGGAAAACTCCTTCGGACACATGGAACAGATCAATATTTAATGAGATATTGTTCAACAAAGCGGTAGCTCTTCCTACAGGCATAACCATTGGCTGGTTGGTCCTGTGTATAGGAATGTGAAACAATCTATGTCGACGCTGTCTTAGGTAACTATCGGGAACATACAGACCAATGTTCCGGATAATTTCAGGATTATCGATCATACCGCGCAAAAATCGATAAAAATGTGTAATCAAATACACATTCCTTCTAGTCTCTAAACTAAAGTAATAAGTAAACCTTGTATAAGCTTAACAATTTCACGATCAATCAATTTATTTCAATACAACTTTTCTCATTAATTGCGGAGCCTTGGCGTAGCTGGGTAGACGCTCGACTGCGAAACTGGCATCGCAGGTTTGATTCCCGACAAGTGCAAAATAAATTCAAGAAAGATTTATTTTCAATTGGTGTGGGTATTTGCGATGTATTTTTCACATTTACCTGCCCTATCCTTACTATCCTACCTGCAGACAAGCCTCTAAAAATAGAGGCTTTGCGGGTTATTCCTTTTTTTTTAAATCAAATTCACCACTTTAGTCACTTTGTAGTAATATCTATCTTGAATTTTTCAGACTTCACTAACCATTAATTAAATAGATAACGATCACACATATAACAAGAACAACGTAGAAATCCTAAAAATTATTAATATGAAAAGTCATAAACTGCAACGTGTTGAAACAATGGAAATTCATAAAAATATAAATAAAAATAAACCGATTATTACCAATATCTATCAATAACTAAAGCCTCCCTTTTATTGTTTATGTTACCACATAAAAAAAATAAAGTAAAAAGAAAAAAGAAACAGCTCCTACCCCCTCTTCATTCTTAAACATGCCAAGGGCACAGCTCTAAAATTTAGACTTGACTTCAAATACTGTGCTTGAAAATAATGTGGAATGCATGGGATGATCACAATAGATTTAAAAAAATAATGGTATTAACTAAGTAAAACTTAAATTAAAAATGGATAAATTTTACCACAAAGTGACTGCCTAATGAAATAAAAAATAAAAAATAAATTATTTTATTTTTTCGGGAATTGTACAGCTTTATGTATAAAAAAAAAGTATATAATAAACAAAAGTTACATTAACAATAATAAAGATTACATTACATTAACAAAAATAGTTACATTAATAAAAATAAACGTTATTAAACAATTCCACATTTATGTTATAAAAACTATTGAAAAAAGCATTCAGAGATTAAAAAAAAGGGTATAAAAAATAGATTTTGCAGGAAGGAGAAGTAAAGGAGAGGAATGAATGAGGAATTAATATAATAATTGCTAATGCTTTCAAAGTCCCTATCACTGTCAGCGGGGCATGTAAGTTGATACTAACTACATACTATGTACCCTTCATGTTCTAATAACTAGAGTGACAGCAGTAGGAAAGCTACAAACCCTACTAGAGGACCTCAACCCATTAGGAAACCACTAGCAATGAGGAGCCAACCTCTTACAATCTATATTACAGTGAGACCTGTATCTATCGTTCCTCGAATAATAGTTTTCCCGGATGTGTCATTCATTTCTTCTATCCTGACCCTAATTCATACTAAACTAAACCGCATTTATCGTTCGAATGAAGCTCCATATTTGGTCATTTTGTCTGTTTTTATACATTATTTCCAATTTTCTTACATTCAACGGCAACGTATGGGATAGAAACTATCGATAGCTTGTGTAACCGATAGCAGGAGAGCTCGATATTGATGAAAAGGAGCCGCTGCCTGTACCTGCATTTCCTGAAGCGTGCACACTCTTTGAAAGAAAACTTTCTACAACGCACATTCAATAACCGATGCTGAAAAAAATACTATTTGCAAAGCCGAAAATATACTATTGACTTACGAAAATAAAACAGTTAAAAAAACAATAGTATTTTTTAAAATTCTATTCAGGTTCGTATTTTTTTTTTAATAAATACATTTGCATCTGAAACATGTATTCTTTTTAGAATTTTAGCCTACAAATGGTTATGCAGATTGGGAGGACGGTATCTTTACTCGGTCGTATCTATTTGCGTATTGACCTCTTAATCTCGCATTCATTGTTTTCCCGCATTCATAGTTTATTTCAATAGGTCCCTTTAAAAACGATAGATAGAGGTTTCACTGTATATTTTTTCTACAAGATTCCTAAGCATTGACATATAATTTTCAGCACCGAGGAATTGAGATCTGGTCTCGTCCCATCACACCAGTGTACCAGACATACTACTCCTATGCTGTGGCATTCGTGAACAGGCGTACCGATGGAACTCCCTCCGATGTAGCTGTCACCTTAAGGGAACTTGGTCTCACCAACCCAACTGGATACAGAGTCGAGGTAACCGAGTTTGCATCTTCTTCTCCATCACTATCTTTTTTTCTAAGGACCATCCTCTCTTCTTGTTCTTAAAACATTATGTTTATTTTTCCTCCGCCATCGGCAAAGCTACAACCACTAATTAACTTGTGGTAGGCCTAATCTTTTCAGCCCATCTTTTTTTTAAAAAAAAATATTTTTGTTTTTTTTTATTATTTACAAAAATACTTCAACTTCACACTATTTCTGTGAGCCTAAGTGGCCCATTATTTAAATAGGTATCAAATTGTGATAGAGTGGGTTCGAACCAAGAAACTCTGACACAAGAGTCCGCGACACTAAGCACGGGACCATAACCCGACACATCTTCTTTTCTATCTTCTATCTCCTCTTCTCTAAGGGTCTTCTCCAACCACTGATGAATTTGAGGTAACCTTGATTTGGTCAGTCCATTTAGTAGTTGATATCATCAATAACACAAACTTTAATATAAACATTAGTTTGACCCTATATTATTCACCCTGTGGATAATATATCAATATATCGCTCACTCCTTTCAACTACGTCATATCGTAGTCATACAAGAGAAAGTGACCAAGTGCATTGTTTTACAAAAACGTGATCTTTGACTATTTGATATCTTACTAGCCTAATATTGCCCTGAAAAAATCCCAAAGGATTTTAAACATGGAAGTATAATATATTGACTCGTTAAAAATGACTAACTGCATTGCTGTTTATTTTCTTGCCAAGCAAAAGTGACAAAAGCCCTCCTGAGCATTTTACGTTTTGGTAGTTGGTCACTTTCTCCTGTATGACTACGATATATCAAAAATCGTCAATTTTCAGTTTGACATGTTTTCGGAATGCCCAGAAAATGTACTATATCCCAGCAAAAGCGGCATATTTTAAACTTATTATTTACCCGCTACTGGGCAGAAATTGTTGTCTTTGCATTTTGAAGAAAAGATATTGTTTAATTTTTTTTTTTAAATAAACAAAATATTTTCAAATTGAGAAAAAACCTTCAGGTTTTACCTAAAAAGATTTGTTGCACAGTAAAAAGTTCAATAAGTGGCTTGACATTTATTTTTAAAATATTGTATTGTATTTTTAAACTTTAAAAACGATCTGAAAAATCTAGTATTTTGATGTATGACGTTGTTGAAAGGAGTGAGCGATATATTATATTGTGTGTGCCTCAACTTGAGAAAAAGCATCTTCATATTTATCCAAAAGATGGGAGTCTCAGCATCCCTGAGCTTCCGATCTAGCATTGGCTGTCTTAAATGATCACTTAATACGCTTGTGCAACATTCACCGTCATCTACCCATTATTGAGCATCCATATTGTATTAATTTGTATGTTACAATGATTAAAGAAAACACTTTGTTTTTTACCACTTGAGTTTTATTATAGACTACATGTTTCAGAAGTTAAACTTCCATCATTCAGGTCTGTATAATAACTAAAATATAAAATATAAAATTGTTCTATAAATAAGGAGAGGGGAAAGTAAGGGGAAGGGGTTAGTCAAGGGACGGAGTTTGAAAACAAAGGAAAAATGGAAAGTAACTTACTTTCCATTTTTACTTACTTACTTTCCCCTCTCCTTATTTATAGAACAATTTTATATTTTATATTTTAGTTATTATACAGACCTGAATGATGGAAGTTTAACTTCTGAAACATGTAGTCTATAATAAAACTCAAGTGGTAAAAAACGAAGTGTTTTCTTTAATCATTGTAACATGTCTTACCACAAAGTTAATGCCGAAACAATAAATAAAATAAATTTGTAAGTTTGTTAATGCATAGTGGCACACTTTAAATGTTAAAGTTTCATTTTTTAAATAATGTTACATATCTATAAGATTATGAGGCTTCTTTTTATCATCAACAATTACTCTTTTTCCAGGATTTATATGAAGACGTCGACTATGGAATCCTCTCACCCCAGACCAAGATCAAAGTGAAAGTCAACCCCTCAGGTAGAACGTGTTTGCCCTATTTTGAAATAACTTAAATACCACCAGGTTTTATACTGTGACCCAAAATGATATAAACAAGCTTTTGAATTACTTGAACATAATCAGGTGCTATACTGTGAAGCAAAATGATGTTGTCAGGATTTGAAATTACTTGAATATAACCAGTTGATACACTGTGAAGCAAAATGATGTTGTCAAGCTTCTGAAATAACTTTAGCATAATCAGGTGCTATACTGTGAAGCAAAATGATGTTGTCAAGCTTTTGAAATTACTTGAACATAATCAGGTGGTATACTGTGAACCAAAATGATGTTGTCAGGATTTGAAATTACTTGAATATAACCAGTTGATACACTGTGAAGCAAAATGATGTTGTCAAGCTTCTGAAATAACTTTAACATAATCAGGTGCTATACTGTGAAGCAAAATGATGTTGTCAGGATTTGAAATTACTTGAATATAAGTAGTTGATACACTGTGAAGCAAAATGATGTTGTCAAGCTTTTGAAATTACTTGAACATAATCAGGTGCTATACTGTTAAGCAAAATGATTTTGCAAAGCTTCTGAAATAATTTTAACATAATCAGGTGCTATACTGTGAAGCAAAATGATGTTGTCAAGCTTTTGAAATTACTTGAACATAATCAGGTGCTATACTGTTAAGCAAAATGATGTTGTAAAGCTTCTGAAATAACTTTAACATAATCAGGTGCTATACTGTGAAGCAAAATGATGTTGTCAAGCTTTTGAAATTACTTGAACATAATCAGGTGCTATACTGTGAACCAAAATGATGTTGTCAAGCTTTTGAAATAACTTTAGCATAATCAGGTGCTATACTGTGAAGCAAAATGATGTTGTCAAGCTTTTGAAATTACTTGAACATAATTAGGTGCTATACTGTGAACCAAAATGATGTTGTCAAGCTTTTGAAATTTTCATTCATTTTTCATTCAAACCCTTATCCGCACCCGATGGTGCATAGGGTACTGCGTCATAGGGTACTGCGTCATATAAACGTAGTGTTATCTTGATCGTTTACACATGAAGGAAAGGTGATCAGCCTTCCGCTTCAGGTACCAGTCCAGGGTAGTATTGAATAAATATTACAGTGAAAAAATCACTTATATTTATTTTACCCCCCTTGGGAATCGAACCCAGGACCTCCAGAACGGTAGCCGAGCGTGCTGACCATTACACTACGGAGGCGCACTATAATATTTAGATGGAAATAACTCAAATACGAGTAAGTGGTAAACTATTAACCAAAATAATATCCCTAACACGTTGATTGCCGACCTGAAAAGCTGGATTTCATGAGATAACCAAACTATAAATTTTGTTTTGTGTGCTTTTACCTTTTTAAAACTGTGCTTTTACCTTTTAAGTGTATCTTTAGTTTCAATATTATCTTAGTAGGTTTAACATAATGTAAATATTTATCGTTCGTCTTTGTAGTGTAATGGTCAGCATGCTCGCCTACCGTTCTGGAGGTCCCGGGTTCGATTCCCAGGGGGGTTTAATAAATACAAGTGATTTTTTCAATCTAATATTTATTCAATATTACACTGGACTGGTACCTGAAGTGGAGGGCTGATCACCTTTCCTTCATGTGTAATCGATCGAGATAACACTTTATATGAAGCAGTGCCCTATGCACCATTGGGGTGCGGTAAGGGAGTAAAATTAAATATTTATCACGCGCTAATGTATAATCCGCCATCAGCAGATGGGCCGGATCACACATATATGCGTGACTGGCAATCAACGTGTTAAACCGGCCTTTCACAAAGAAACTAACTGGCCACTACCTCTGCCATTTTTAGGCAAATGTAGAAAATAACGACAGGAATTCTTTTTTTACAAAGCATTTACTATCCCTATTCTAAAAAAAACAATTCAGTTAAATATAAAAATAAAACACTTGTATGTATATATAAGACCTCTTTCAAGTTTATTAATGTAAACACAACTAGTTTTAGTTTGTATTTTTACCTGTCAATGAAAACATCAGAAGATCCGGAAACTAGTTGTGTTTACATTAACATTCTTAATAGTGGTCTTATACAAGTGTTTAATTTAAATCTAAATTCTGAGACAGCACTTTATGCATATTATACACTTTGATCTGCAGAACGTTGAATTTGTTTTGTAACATTTTAGAATCACGACCAACCCTCATTAAGCCTGTTTTACAGTGGCATTTATTCATGACACATCGCTCACTCCTTTCAAGAACGTCATAAATCAAAAATTGACAATTTTCAGTTGTGCATGTTTTCAGAATGCCCAGAAAATGTACTATATCCCAGCAAAAGAGGCATATTTTTTTACCTAATATTTACCCGCTACAGGGCAGAAAGTGTTGTTTTTGCATTTTGAAGAAAAGGTATTGTTTAATTATTTTTTTTTAATACTAAATTTTTTTCAAATGGTGAAAAAACATTCAGGTTTTACCTTAAAAGATCTGTTGTACAGTAAAAAGTTCAATAAGTGGCTTGATATTTATTTTTAGTACATTTTATTATATTTTCAAACTTTAAAAACGATCTCCTGAAAAATCAAGTTTTTTGATTTATGACATTCTTGAAAGGAGTGAGTGATATGTCCTTTTAAGACTAGTATTTGAAATACTTGACTACATTCGCCTCGTAAATCTGTTCTTCAATATCATTGTTATCCACCGCGAGTCCCATGATATTGGCCAATGACACAATCTCTTTGACTGTAGACTCCACAAATATTAATTTTTTTTTCATTCAAACCCTTTTCTGCACCCCAATGGTGCATAGGGCACTGCATTATAAACACAGTCTTATATTGATCGTTAACACGTTCTTGAAAGGAAGTTCTTGAAAGGAGTGAGCGACATGCTTAGCAGTACCTACTTATTTATTCATAAAATTTAATATTATTTTTTTACATTACAGGTGTTGTTATATTGCGTGCGGATGCCCAACCCTCCTTCCAGTATCGCTCTTCCACTTCAAGGACTCCTTATGATCCCATTAACGATGTATTCAGGCTGGTTAAAAAATAAACGCGCCTAGAGTTTAAAAAAAATTAAATGTAAGACCTCAAGTGCCGAAATAAGCTTTCAAATGCTTTAAAAATATTTAATACATATATATACATATGAATACATCGTGGGTGTAGTGGCAAAAAACTTTTACTCGAAAATATGCAATTTTGACTTGATGATGCATATTATAAAGTTTTTATCGTTCTATAAACTGGGAAAATCACTTAGTAGTTTGAAATGTCATATTTATATTTGTGATTTTAAAAGTAAATTCAACTTTAAGTTTAACTCTTAACAATCTGTAGGCCAGACATTCTAGCCCGTATGATTCTAGTAGGCAGCTCCGTGGGCCACAATGTCTGGCCCGGCGCAGGTATAACTTTAATCACTGATATCTCTATCACCCAAGTATATTCTACCAAAAAATATTTCAGATAAATACAGTTAATCTTAATTAACATGGTCATACGGATTGCCAGACAGAGTGTCCCAAAATTAGGGAGCTAAAATATTTATTTGAATGGTAGAAAAATGTCGCATTTTTTTATCAGAGTAGCTGATTAGTTATGAAGAAAAATGGTCAGAGTGGAAAGGGTTAATAGCGGGTATTTTATTCAGGCTAAAAGCTTTAAATAGTGGGGATTATTCAAGCAGAGATTTTAGAGTTTTTTGCCAGTGTATCCACGATATGATACTATGATACATTATATTAAATACAATGAAGGAACGAAAACAAAAACAAAGCATTGAAATTTAATTTTACTTTATTCTGAAAATAAAATGAAGTGAAAAGAAAGATATATATACATATATAGTTGAACCTGGATATAAGAAACCCAAGGGATTGGGACATTTTTCTCTTATAAAGATGTATCTCGTATAATCCATACATTCATTTACATAGGGGTAAAATAATGAGACCTTAAGCCAGCTGTCTATTAAGGTGGAGACTGACCAGAGCAATTGTCGTAACATAACGTCGTAACATCGCTCGCATCCGAAACTATGGATGGAGCGCTCGGCTCGCTGTACTGACTGCCCGAATGCTCGCATCGTAACGTGTTACGTTACGATGAAATGCTCCGGTCAGTCTCCACCTTTAAAGAGTTTTCTTTGTTGTCTAAGTATCTTATTTTGAGAATCAATTGTCAATAAATATGTACATGTATACATTTATACACATAAATACATATTTATGTATAAAAATTCAATCATGTATTTTTAGCATCAATTAAAATCAGTGATATTGAAACAAATCCCGAATGAATTAGAATATTTTCTTGAATGTTTTTTGCTGAGAATTTGCAGCACATTTTATAAACTGTATAATATAAAGCTCAAATATTGTTTTAAACCATTTTTATTTTTGGTACTTTTTTCCAACTAGTTTTGACAAGCACCTCGTTATCTTCAGGGACGGACATGTACTAAACTTGAAACAGAGAAATATGCGTAGTTAGGTGAGTAAGCAGGATAAAGTAGTGGGTAATGAAGTGAATCCCATGGACAGCTAGACGCACCAACGAGTCCATTCATCTAGAGTTAGCCATTCGCTAGATGGCTTGACTCTGGTCAGTGTCTGTACACGACGGTATATTGAGCATAGCAACGAGGATAGTCTGGAATGACTGGTTATGATTGGTAGCCTGGAGGGGAAGAAAGGGAGAAGAAGATCCCATATGATGGACCGATCAAGTTACGCCAGCAGCAGGCACCTCGGTGGTTGGAGCGCTACTTGCAGTGCAGTCAAGGGATAACTGGAGAAGAGTCATTGCTTCCACAAGGGTCACAACCCTCAGTAATGAGGGAGAAGAAGAATTTAGTAAGGTTTGAAGTAAGAGAGGATGAAGGGATATTTCACTTTTTTAAGTTTAGTACACAGCCATCTCTGAAAATGACAAGGTGCTTGTCAAAACTGGATAAAAGAAACTACCTATATAAAAACAAAATTTGAGTTTTATTTCATATTAAATTGGAATCTGTTTTAAATTATAAAACTAGGTTTTATATAACATTTATAATTTTTCTTTTGATTTTTTTACTATTTTTGATGAATGCATGAATTTGTCGTCTAAGTTTTATACTATGCCAAAATATTTTATAAGCCAGTACATAAAACAGGACATATTGTTAAGAAGAATTTTTCTGTTTTTTGTAATGAATTTTGTATTTGGTAGCTAGATTTCTTAATTATCTTTAGACATTATTATATTATCATCTCTATTTTACTTCCTTTTTATACAATATAATAGTATATAAATATGTGTAGGAGATTGAAATATGAATACTTTAATATGTTAATAAACACAGCTTGTAATTTTGTATGAAAGTCCACTGTGACAATTCGGTAGACTACCATCTATCAACCTACTTCTTTCTCTACTCCTTACTACATAACTACATTCTCCCCATAAATTTGTTTTACTCAATCCATTCATACATAACCTATTAAAGTATTTTTTTATTATGGTGTCAAGGGATCATGCATCCCTAATGTCTCTGCGACCATAATAGTTCTGTTGTGACCTCCCTCTGTGTCATAGCTTACTCTCAAGACCTATGTGAGTCATGTAGCTCACGACTTGTCTTGGTGGTAGGAGCTTCACCTTCTCGGAGTCCCGTAGTAGTCCTCCAAGGATGTGACTTCGGTTATAGAGAATGTGGATGGGTGTTTCGTTATCCTCCATACAAAATTTTTAGACTGGGGAACCATGCAGTCCAATTTTTGACATGTACTTCTTCAGTCTGCAGCGTCCTGTCAAGGTCCTGGTTAGGATCCTTATTTGTTTCTTGTTAAGCTTTAGAGCTTCCATGGTGAATTTTCGCGAGTTGTATTAAAGTGTTAACATATGAAAGTATTTGTCAACATTGTATTTCTGTGAGATGCATAATTATAACAGTTTAAATATTTCCTGGTGTACATAATCTTTTATGTTTTAAAACAAACTTTGTTGAGTATATCAAATTGAAAACTTGATTTCTTTCATGTAATTTTATTATATTTTAAGCTTTGAATAGATCTTAATCTTTTCATAACATTAACTTATCTGTGTAAACGGGATACATGGCGTTTTTCGGATCTCAAGATAGTTTTCTTATGTTAATTAACACATTGCTGTCGGGCGGTTTTTTCATCAACCCCGACCATAATTATACTCAGACAGTCTGCCGCCCGACTCTCAGTATACTAATCACAAGTAACCGCAAACCCAACATCGATATCTACAATGTTTTTTGACGTCTTTCGTGCTCTACCAACAGTAAGCAAATAGAATGCTTATAAGCATCTCCTGCTCTCTACTAACAGTATGTAAAAGACGCTTTTAAGCGTTTCCCTCAAACAATGTGTTAATTAAGTAATCTTTAAAATATATTTTTTTAATGAATTCAATTTTTGAATCTACTTTATGAATAATGTTCTTACATTTTAATCTAATTTACTCTATGAGGACACAGAACCAATAAATATATTATTTTTTGTGTATAATTAGTAGTTTGTGATGTATAAATAGTTTTTTCATTACCTTCTTGCAGCAATTATATTTTGCGTTAAAAGAAAGTGTTCTAATTTGCCATTTAGTGTGAAGACGCCACTATAAATGAACTTAGTTATAATGGAATAAGATTTTCTAATTAAATATTTAAGTTACCAGTAAAATTTGTTTTATTTTTGTTTTATGACTCCTGACCTGACCAAATTAAAGTTTTTTTTTTTGACATCTCATCAAAGGTGAAGAAGAATATGGAAGTCTGGGCGTTTACGGGGCTGACGACCATCATAGGTTGGTTTAAGTGATCACCTTACACACGTGTAACAATCAACAATTCTACCCATTATTGACAACCACACTACTCAAATTCTTGGAAGTTCTAAATACATGAACCAATTTAGAAACCTTGTTCTTGAATCACTAGAACTTCATAATTAAAATGTAACTTTGTTTTAAAATCACTATAAAGGTTAGCTTCGAAACCGGTAGACATTATAATTCAGTTATAATAATATATTTGTCCGCCTTCGTAGTGTAATGGTCAGCACGCTCGGCTACCGTTCTGGAGGTCCCGGGTTCGATTCCTAAGGGGGGTAAAATAAATATAAGTGATTTTTTCACTGTCATATTTGTTCAATATTACCCTGGACTGGTGGTACCTGAAGCGGAAGGATGATCACCTTTCCTTCATGTGTAAACGATCAAGATAACACTGCGTTTATATGACGCAGTGCCCTATGCACCATTGGGGTGCGGATAAGGGTTTTATTATTATATATATTAATATATTTAGAGTGGTTTTAAAACAATGTTACATTTTAATTATAAAATGGAAAATCATACAATTAGTGCTTCAAATATAAATTACACTAGAACTTCAGTAGAGACATCTATTGATGAGATGTAAAGAAGCTTTTTATTAAGCAGAAACTCTTATATTAGTACGTGAGGTCCGAATCCTGGATTACAATCACACACATGAGAAACGCCAGAAAATACCATTTTCATTTTATTATTTATGCTTATAATTTGACCAGATAATTAAAGTATTTGAAATACTTAATCATGCTGAATATTCCTTGATCTTTCTCTGCTCCTATGTGCAACTATATTCACCTAATAAATGTGTTTTACTGTTCTTCCCTCACTCATTCTTTCTATCTAAACCATATTATCAATAATCAGTTATAGCAAATAAAAACCTATCAGCGGAAGCTAAACTGGCAGTGCACAACGGAGTCCTGGTTCCAACTCTAATGTATGGAAGTGAAACATGGAGTTGGCAAAAGAAGGATGAAAGTAGACTGAATGCAGTCGAAATGCGATCTCTCAGAAGAATGTGCGACAAAACGATGTATGATAGATGTGCGAATAGTGAAATAAGGAAGGAGTGCAAAGCTGAGATAAGCATTATCGATAAAATTAAGAAAGGTGTTTTGAGATGGTTTGGACATGTGGAACGAATGAGTGAGGAAAGAACGGTAAAACAAATTTATGAGGCGAATGTTAGCGGGAAAAGAAGCAGAGGAAGACCGAGAAAAACATGGCACGATCAGGTATGCCAAATACTTGAAAGTGGTCAGGTTAGGAGTCGTAACAATCGGCGGGTATAGATGAGGAGATGAACGAACGTGGAAGAGGTTTGCAAGGACAGAGTGGTGTGGCGCTCTATTCTCTCTGCCTACCCCTGCGGGGAAGCGGCGTGATGGTTAGTTAGTTAGTTAGTTAGTCTTATCTCAGCCTTGCATTCTCTCCTCATCTTACCATATAAAAATCAATCATACATCTTTTTGCCACACAAGTATTTGAAATACTTGAACATGCCAAGGTTTTCCTTGGTCTTGCTGTACTTCTATTTCCAACTAAGTCAAAACTACATTCACCACATAAATTTGTTTTACCATTCTTTCTTCGCTCATTCGTTCTACATGACCAAACCATCTCAACACACTTTTCTTAACTTTTAAAGTCTAGGATTTGATTCCCATGAACGATCTGATTTAAAATAAATACATTTGATTTTTTTTCACTCGTATAATTATTCTGTATTACCTTAGAGTGATGGTAGATACTTCCAGACAGGACTGATCACCTAACCTACGTAAGAATAATGATAAAGTTACTTTTTATAAATTAACCCCTTACCGCATACTGGCTCATATATGATCCAAAATAATCTTTCGCCATAAAAAACAACAAAATAATAAAATATTTCTTGTTTCCGGCAATAATACTTAAGTTTTATCTATGATCAGCATTACTAGTTGTCAAACATCTTGCTAGATGTATCTGATTGCACTAGATGTGCGTTCGACTGTTTCCAACTGTCGGTTTATGAATTTCTGCACAAACGTGATATTCAAAAGTGTTTTTTTTTAAAGTTTTTTGTTTGTAAAGCGCTATGAAAATTATATTACACTGGTGTTATATTATTTTCATCGGCTAAGTAATAAAATGATCACTTTTATATAAAATTATGGATAATATTGTGTAAAATGTTTTTGGTCCATATATGGTCCATCATGCAGCTAGTCAAAAAAAATTGCACATACGGCCAAATAAGCTATATAATGCCAATAACCAAGTTAAGTGTATTTTTATCGATTTTAATTATTTTTTAAATATGGACGCTCGTAATTTCTACAACACTACAAAATATGCAAGAGAAATACCAAAGAACGGTTTTGACAGCGAGAATGATGTGTCAAATAATGAAGATTACCCCCAAATGAGTACTCCCAAAAATGTGGTTATTCTAGAAAGCGATGAGAGCAGTTCTGATGAAGAAAACGAAGTCCAAGAAGCTCCTTCAACTTCTGCTACCAAGAAGTTTGTGTGGGGAAGTCGAAATATGTGTAAATCACCAGATGATATTGCATTTTTGGAAGATCTAGAGTTTCCAAATGACTTTGACGATATAGATTCTCCTTTTCAATTTTTTAAATATTTTTTTGAAGACGACATCTTGGAAAGATAGATTTGGAATCACGGTTGTACTCGACAAACCAAAGACCAGACATTTCAATCTTATTGTCGAAAAATGATATAGAACAATTCATTGAATATGATGATGTCTATAGTACAGTTACCCTCTATACGTCAATATTAGAATCCTGATCTAGGTAACCCATTAATTTCCGAAACCATGACATGATATAGGTGGGAGGAAATCAAAAAAATGTCTGCATTTTGCCGACAACTCTGTAATGGCAACTCCAGATTCTCCAGATTTTGACCCTCTTTACTTTCGTAAAGAGGGTCAAAATCTCTTAATCGGCCAAATTTTTTAGGCTGATTCTTTCTTTGTCATCTGCAAAAAATGCAAAATAAACTTATGTCTGAATAAAGACAGGAATTGCTCTACAAATTTCCATGAAGAATAGCGGTTTTCGATTCCAAGCCATGTCATGTACTCCAGTATTTTTTTTACTACAACTGCATGGCGTGCCAGATTTGGACCAAAATAATTTTTTGTATTTTATACAGGTAAAAATATTTTTTTTGAAAAATAAAAAAATACATGTCTTTTTTTTTCATAATTTACACATCATATATTTTTTTTACAAGTTTTAAAAAAATCATGCAGTAAGGGGTTAACTGGTCAAATTACAAGTTAAAATAATAAAATGAAATGGACATTTTCTAGCATTTCTCGTGTATGTGATTATAACCCAGGATACGGACATCACATACAAATGAAAGAGTTTCGGCTCAACAAAAAGCATCTTTTATCTCACCATAGATGTCTCTAGTGAAATTCTAGTTATTCAAGCACCATGTTTTGAATTTGAATAATTTATACAGAAGTTCAAAGAATTGGAGTAGTGTGGTTGTCAATAATGGGTAGAATTGGTAAATGTTACATGTCTGTAAAGTGATCACTTAAACACCAGCCTATGACGGTCGTAAGCACCGTAAATGCCCAGGCTTCCATATATTTCTTCATATGTGTTGAGATGTCAAAAAATAATTTAATGATTATGTTGCCTATACAAGAATAATAAGTACAAAAATAAATACAAATTTGGCAGGTAGATATGCCTTAACATAGTTTGAAGTCATACTTCTAGCTTTCACTTCTCTTCTGTGATTTCTGAAATATTCAATGGGTTGTGAATTTAGAGAAAGTTGACAAAATGGTTGTGAAATACAAAATACTTAAGCCCTCAGTCTGGGGTAATTAAGATAAGTCACATTCCAGAAAGTTCGTTTGAATCAGTCCTTGCTTAGAGTTGGCTCTGATAGTTTGATATTTATTTGAAGAAGCTGTTCTTAGTGCATAAATTAGTTTAAAAATACGTTTTTAAGTTTTTTTTACAATGAAACTGGTAAGTAAAATAAACCCTTGGACTGATGAGTTTTAATGAAGATTTTATTTGCGAAAATGGCAGGTTTTAAAAAATATATATATTTTTGAAAAAGAAATAATGCAAGGCATTAAACAAAAACATTTATTAAAGAAAAAAGTTCTGGTTTTTTATTTCTGATAATGAAATAATGCATTATTGCAAGGCATCAAATAACAATATTTTCTTTATTGTTTCGGCATTAACTTTGTGGTAAGACATGTTACAATGATTAAAGAAAACACTTCGTTTTTTACCACTTGAGTTTTATTATAGACTACATGTTTCAGAAGTTAAACTTCCATCATTCAGGTCTGTTTAATAACTTAGTTATTAATAACTAAGGTAACTAAGTTAGTTAGTTAGTTTTTGTATGATAACTTATAATAACTTAGTTATTATACAGACCTGAATGATGGAAGTTTAACTTCTGAAACATGTAGTCTATAATAAAACTCAAGTGGTAAAAAACGAAGTGTTTTCTTTAATCATTGTAACATGTCTTACCACAAAGTTAATGCCGAAACAATAAAGAAAATATTGTTATTAATTAATACACGAAGTGTTTTCTTTAATCATTGTGACAATATTTTCCAGTTTTTATTGAATATTTAAACTAAAAATTTTATGTACTTTTAAAAAATAAAGCGGGTCAATAAGTGATTGAATAAGTAAATATGTGATTTTTCACTCAATTTATTTAGTATCACTCTGGTCTGGACTGTCCTATGCACCATTGAGTGCGGATAAGGGTAAGAACAAGAAGAAACTATGAAGACAGACAAAAATTTTGTTAATTTCACCTATATTTCATCTATGTTGAAATATTAATATAAAAAATCGTGTTTATTGTAGATTATTTTTGCAACTGCTTTACTGCTAGTCCCAGGACTCTATGGCAGCGTCATCAACAATGAAAATACCCTGAGTAACGAGATACCAAGAGATCCGATAAGAAACGTGAATGTCGACAGAAGAAAACTGGGAAGACAAAATTTGCAAGGCAATGTTGAGGCACCTACAGCATCTGGATTACAAACTTTTATGAACTCACCCATTTTACAAGCATTGCTATCGAATATCACCGTACAGACTGTACTATCGGATCCTTTGGTTGTCGGGGTCCTCAGAAACCCCACGGTGCAAAGTGTCCTATCCAACCCTATTGTGCAAGCCATACTTATCAACCCGGCGCTTCAAGGTAAATTTTTATTTATTTTTTACATTTTTTTAGTATTTAGTACATTTAATAGCTGTGCTAGATATCGTAGGTTAGATTGCAAAGACATAAATAAAAAATATAAATATTTTTTACTCTAATATTTATTAACACAATTTGGACGGGTGTTTTTTACACCTGCGAACCTCTGGTGATAGGGTTTGATAATTGTGCACATATAGTTTAGACCTTAATGAAGAGATTGGTACATAATATTCATATAAAAACATTACAAAATTCTTTCTTTTCTGACTTTCAAATGATGCCGGCGCAGACGGTAAAACTTCCCGTCCTTAAGCATCAAACAACCAAATGGGTAGAAATCTGTCCGAAGTGTGTTAATATCTGTTTTTATCTTAACTTTTCACTAATGAATTACATTTATTTTATTTTATTTATTTATGGTTCACAAACAATGAAAAACATATTACAAGAAATGAAATACATTGCAATACAAATTTTTTGAATGTTTTTCATCAATCAGATGTGAACACAACAAGCTTACAGAAACAATAAAGGTGCGGGGTACATGTATATAGAATAGAAATTTGGTTGTTAAAAAAGGGTAATAACAATTAAAAGTAATGAAGTAAGAAAAATAAAAATAAAAATTAGAAGTTAAAATTAAAAGTGAATTTAAACTAAATTACATGACATAATAGTAAATTTAAACATACACTCACAAGTAGGAATATGTTATAAAACTTTTAATGTTTGAGCCTAGGTAAGAATATATTCAGCAGTGTTGCATAAGCCATGGCTAGATTTCAGAGTCACTTGACACATTGGGTAATTTAAAAATGGGCAGAATGGTGAATGCTATACAAGCGTGTAAAGTGATCGCTTAAGCCGGCCAAATGCCAGGTCGTAAGATGCTCAGACTTCCATCTTCTTCATATAAAAAGAATGATATATGTCGCATATCAAGTTTAGACACCTATAATAAAAATTTCATTCCTCAAACCCTTATTGCCACCCTAATGGTGCATAGGGCACTGCATCATATAAACGAAGTGCCATCTTGATCATTAACACATGAAGGAAAGGTGATCAGCCCTCCAGGGTAATACTGAATAAATATTAGATTTAAAAAAAATCCCTTAAACTAATTTGACCCCAACTGGGAATCGAATCCGGGACATCCAGAACGATAGTCGAGTGTGCTGACCATCACACTGCGGAGGTGGATAGAATAATAGCATACCATTTCGAAATAAATACGATAGAAATGTAACTCACGTTCATTTAGTGTCCAGGGTATTGTTCAGTTATTTGAATATTTTATGACACTTCATAGTTTAGATAGTTTAATATTAATTCCTTCTTTTCCAGGCTTGGCTATGCAGGCATTTCTTTCCTCCTACCCTACAGCTGTGAATACTCTCACCACCTCTACCCTACCCCCTCCCCTGACTCCCGCCCCCACCGCTCCCCCTGCCCTGGTGCCTACCGCTGCAGCGACACCAGTAATGGCCGCCCCTACAAGAGCCACCGCCCAACCAACTAGACCTAACAGCTACGCGCCCATCTTGAATGCTATATTCACAGGACTCGGTAAGAAAATTTTGATTTCATACATTTATAGGTATTCTTTAAACCAGTGATCCCCAAAGTGGTCTATATCGACCCCCAGGGGTCTATGACAACTTGCAAGGGGTCTATGTTTTAATTTGAATTTAAAATATAAAAGTATAAAATCTAACATGTGTGGTTCAAAGTGAGTAACACCACATATACCGGCTGTCAAAAATACATTTGAAGTTAATGAATTTGATAAAAATCAATATCAGGTAAGGCAAGGGGTCTACGAGATAAAAGAGTTTGGGAACCTCTGCTTTAAACTCTCTTCCGCTCCCGATGGTGACTATGTAAACCAGACTCCTGGACAGGTGAATAAAGTTTAAGTATAAATAAAAGCTTTCCCAACCCACCCATAGATGGCAGTGAACTCACATGTGCAGTGTCATGAGATTAATGATATATGTAGGCTTTCCGAAAATTTGAGTATTGTGATTGTCAATCATGGACAGAATGATAAAATTTTGAGTAAAGGATTTTTTCACATGAATTAATATTTACAACATTTTGAGTGTGTCCAAATACTTGTTCACAAAATGCGTATTATCTCCAATTACAGGAGTTATTTTCATATTATTTTTTGACATCTCATCAAAGATGAAGAAGAATATGGAAGGTAGGGCATTTACGGGGCTGACGACCGTCATAGGCTGGTTTAAATCAGCCTATGACGGTCGACAGCCCCGTAAGCCCAGACTTTCATATTCTTCATCTTTGATGAGATGTCAAAAAATAATATTAATCAATATTAATGTGAAGAATCACTTATATTAACATTATACCCCCCCCCCCCAATAATGTTAAAAAAAAAAGGACCGCGTTATCGGAGAGAAAGTTAAAGAGGGTAAATACTTTTAAATCGTATTTTAATATAATAATGACTCATTTCAGATATTTCCATTGCTTAATGTAAAAATACAATTTAAAATATTAACCCCCTATAACGCTCCTTCCGATAACGCGGTACCTATCTCAACGTTATAAGAGGGTTTACTGTATTTGATCCCCCCCTGGGAATCGACCCCGGGACATCTAGTACGGTAGTTGAGCGTGCTGACCATTACATTACGGAGGTGGATGAATTTATATGTTTATACACGCATATTCAACTGTCATTATTTTCATTTTCAAATAATATCGGTCGCGAATTAAAAAAGGCAGACGAATAGTAAGAAGAAAAAGAAACAAAACCAAAGACAATTGTCAAACTGACGTTTATTGAACGATTAAAAGCATAGAAAAAGACCTATAAATAATGAAGCTCCCAATGTCTACTATTGTCGTTGAAAATTCGATTACGTTTGTTTCGATTTTTGGCGCTAATTTTAAGGATACAGGCAAAGATTATATCGCTCACTCCTTTCAAGAACGTCATAAATCAAAATACTTGATTTTTCAGGAGAACGTTTTTAAAGTTTAAAACTATAATACAATGTATTAAAAATATATATCAAGCCACTTATTGAACTTTTTTCTGTGCAACAGATCTTTTTAGGTAAGCCTGAAGTTTTTTTCTCCATTTGAAAAATATTTAGTTTATTTAAAAATAATAATTAAACAATACATTTTCTTCAAAATGTGAACACCTTCTGCCCTGTAGCGGTAAATATTAAGTTAAAAATATGCCTCTTTTGCTGGGATATAGTACATTTTCTGGGCATTCCGAAAACATGTAACATCTGAAAAATGATGATTTTTTATTTATGACGTTCTTGAAAGGAGTGAGCGATATGGTACAGGGATAAGAATATATAAAACCCTTATCCGCACCCCAATGGTGCATAGGGCACTGTGTCATATTAACGCAGTGTTATCTTGATCGTTTACACATGAAGGAAAGGTGATCAGCCCTCCGCTTCAGGTACCAGTCCAAATATTACAGTGAAAAAATCACTTGTATTTATTTTACCCCCCTTGGGAATCGAACCCGGGACCTCCAGAACGGTAGCCGAGCGTGCTGACCATTACACTACGGAGGTGGACAAAAATAAGATAAGGCGGGATAAGAATAGGTTGAGTTTATATTTTTGTATGGAGGTTGTGTTACAAGGATAAACTTTTAACACGATCACCAAATTCGTACACTGTGGTTTCTAGTTGAATACCACTTTAATTTATCAGAAGGGAAGCAAGATGAAAGCGGATAACTTTTAACACAAATTTATTTAGTTCTATCAAATTACAATCAAGAAAATACTTAAGAATAATCGCGTGATTCTAATATGAGAACAGTTGAAGTACGTGTCGATCTGAGGACGGGCGGCGACGAAGTGTCACGGGCTCGCTTCCGTTCGTTGCTGGTCTCGTGTAGGGAGCTCGCTACGTCACTCGATTTGAGTTGCCATAGTCGATGTGTGGGTTGCCATAGTCGATGTACATTATATGTGTGGGTTGCCACAACACTTATTAAATAATATTGTTTTTTTTCAGATGAAATTATCAACATGCTTCAAGCTCAAAATATGAGAAGGCTTCGAATGAAACAACTGAGACAACGAAATAATATCAATAATGCCAATAAAATGTAATATATATAAATTACTTTACTCCTTATAATATAAAAAAATAATTTATTTAACATTTTATTTATTCAAGTTATTTAATTTATTCAAGTTATTTAACCTAAACAATTTGTAAACACGTGAAAGCTTTTGGAATATAAATAAAAAATATACATTTTTTTCGTTTTTTCTACTTTTTTGATATTCCAAATTTTACGAAATTCTTTTTTTTTCTTTTTTCTGTTACCGTGGTATGTATGCGATTTTTTTGCTGAAATTTATTCGTCCATGAAAAAATGTCTTCAGAAAGTATTTGTTTTTTTATTTTTTTATTTATTTATTTAGTTAGTTAGATAGTTAGAGTGAAAAACCCCTTAGCACATGGGAATCAAACCTGAAACCTCCGGTACGGTAAGTATTTCAATTACTTGAATGTGATGAGGTCAGAAGTCGGAATAATCGCTGTGTATGTACGAGAAGATATACGAATGTGGAAGAGGCGAAGATTCGGTGTAAAGACAGATCGGTGTGGCATTCTATTATCTCTGCCTATCCCTGCGGAAACAATTTTATGAGTCGAATGTTATTGGGAAAAGGAGCAGAGGAAGACCGAGGAAAACTTGGCCCGATCAAGTATGCTAAGTCCTTGAAAGTGGTCAGGTTAGGAGTCGAAACTATCGGCGGGTATGTATGAGAAGATATACGAATGTGGAAGAGGCTAAGATTGTGCGCACCCGGGAATCGAACCCGGGACCTCTGGCACGGTTACCAAACGCGCTTACCACTACACTACGCTGCAGGCAAATTTGATTTGTGCCTAATTTTAATTTTTATTATATTCATATTTACCTTATCAACGAGCAGTAATAATGATGATAATAAATTTCATAAAAAGCAATTTACCGCTAAAGATCTCAATGGCTATTTTTTGCAACTAAGTATGCGTAGGTACCAAGTATGTATCATATCGCTCACTCCTTTCAACTACGTCATAAATAAAAAAAACTCGATTTTTTAGGAGATCGTTTTTAAAGTTTAGGAATATAATAAAATGTATTAAAAATAAAAATCAAGCCACTTATTGAACTTTTTACTGTGCAACAGATCTTTTTAGGTAAAACCTGAAGGTTTTTTCTCCGTTTGAAAAATATTTAGTGTATTTAAAAAAATAATTAAACAATACCATTTCTTCAAAATGCAAAAACAACAGTTTCTGCCCTGTAGCGGGTAAATAAAAAGTTTAAACATATGCCGCTTTTGCTGGAATAATGTACATTTTCTGGGCATTCCGAAGATATGCACTGAAAATTGACGATTTGTGATATATGACGTTGTTGAAAGGAGTGAGCGATATGTATGCGGTTCGATAACACACTTGACCCGCTTTGAAATTCCAAATACTCATACTGAGATGTAGTTACGCCGAATGGTACAAAGAAATCTTATAATACATCGTAGTATATGTAAGTACCTAAGTATTTATGAAAATAACATATTGCCAAGCTTCTTCTTCTTCAAATCTTCATTCGTACTCGTGATATTTATTTGACCCCCCCCTTCTGGGAATCGAACCCGGGACCTCCAGAACGGTAGCTAAACACTAACCAGAACTTAAATAAAAGTAAATTTATATAATAATAATAAAACCCTTATCCGCACCCCAATGGTGCATAGGGCACTGCTTCATATGAACACAATGTTATCTTGATCGTTTACACACGAAGGAAAGGTAATCAGCCCTCCGCTTTAGGTACCAGTCCAGGGTAATATTGATAAATTTATATACACCTGATATTTTCACCAGTGGCAGGCAGAAACATGCTCTTTTTACCGCAATGACAGCGCCAGCTGTTGAACGTAATAGAAAACGATAAATACTAAGCCTTTTTAACGGGGTTGCTTTTGACAGATTCTGCCATTTAGCATTTTTAATATCTCGTCAGTTTTATTGTTCATACAATTTTAATATTTTCATAGCTTCATAAGCATTGTAAAATTAGAAACGTGTGCTTCCTATTGTAGGTATTTCTTTTCCATCTAAACAGAGCGAGCCATAGCAACGTGGTGCACTCACTATACACGAGAAACTTTATAAGCACGTCTTTCAGATTACAATAATATTTAATATTTTAAAAATATTATAATATTTAACAATTATACATAAATATTTATTGTCATTTTTCTGATTTCCAGAAAAAATAGTGATACAAAGAAGATAATATGTATGAAATAAAGAAAGTATGTAGCTTATTCTTTATAGCATTTTAATACTCAAGAAGTAACTTGCCATTTTTTTCCCAAAAAAACATGGGTGAATGGGCATATCGCTCACTCCTTTCAAGAACGTCATAAATCAAAAATCGTCAATTTTCAGTTGTGCATGTTTTCGGAATATCCAGAAAATGTACTATATCCCAGCAAAAGAGGTATATTTTTAACTTAATATTTACCCGCTACAGGGCAGAAAGTGTTGTTTTTGCATTTTTAAGAAAAAGTATTGTTTAATTAGTTTTTTAAATAAAGTAAATATTTTTCAAATAGAGAAAAAGCATTCAGGTTTTACCTAATAAGATCTGTTGCACAGTAAAAAGTAGCTTGGTATTTATTTTTAATACATTGTATTATATTTTTAAACTTTAAAAACGTTCTCCTGAAAAATCAAGTTTTTTTTTATTTATGACGTTCTTGAAAGGAGTGAGCAATATATGAAATATTACCATTTTTTATTATCATGAATTAATTTTTTTCTAATCGTGAATCAATATTTTTTTCTTTTTATACTTACTACTTACTGTTAGGAAAAAATAGCATTTGCGAGTTTTCCCTATAAGAAGGTGTATCTCGTTGAATCTTTATTTCGTATAATGTTCTATCTGCAATATTTTCAAAGTGTCCAAATTCTTGTTCTCAGATAAAACACCTTTTTTATTGTAACTGCAGACAGTTGGTAGAATTCCATATTGAATTGTTGGCAGTGCACAACGGAGTCCTGGTTCCAACTCTGATGTATGGAAGTGAAACATGGAGTTGGCAAAAGAAGGATGAAAGTAGACTGAATGCAGTCGAAATGCGATCTCTCAGAAGAATGTGCGACAAAACGATGTATGATAGATGTGCGAATAGTGAAATAAGGGAGGAATGCAAAGCTGAGATAAGCATTATCGATAAAATTAAGAAAGGTGTGTTGAGATGGTTTGGACATGTAGAACGAATGAGTGAGGAAAGAACGGTAAAACAAATTTATGAGGCGAATGTTAGCGGGAAAAGAAGCAGAGGAAGACCGAGAAAAACATGGCACGATCAGGTATGCCAAATACTTGAAAGTGGTCAGGTTAGGAGTCGTAACAATCGGCGGGTATGTATGAGGAGATGCATGAACGTGGAAGAGGCGAAGAATGTTTGCAAGGACAGAGTGGTGTGGCGCTCTATTCTCTCTGCCTACCCCTGCGGGGAAGCGGCGTGATGGTTAGTTAGTTAGTTAGTTAGTAATATATCCAAAATAAAACAAGGTTTGTTGGATAGAATTCTACATTTATTTATGCATATGTTAATACGTGATGCGTTTCGTCTTCTTAGGACATTATCAAATACTGACAGTGTCCTAAGAAGACGAAACGCGTCACGTATTAACATATACATAAACAAATGTAAAATTCAATCCAACAAACCTTGTTTTATTTTGGATATATTACTTAAGAAAACACCTTTTATAAATTAGAAGAAAAATAATCCACTTGATGATATCGCTCACTCCTTTCAAGAACGTCATAAATCAAAAATCGAAAATTTTCAGTTGTGGATGTTTTCAGAATGCCCAGAAAATGAACTATATCCCAGCAAAAGAGGCATATTTTTAACTTAATATTTACCCGCTACAGGGCAGAAAGTGTTGTTTTTGCATTTCGAAGAAAATGTATTGTTTCATTATTTTTCTAAATATAATAAATATTTTTCAAATGGAGAAAAAATCTTCAGGTTTTACCTAAAAAGATGTGTTGCACAGTAAAAAGTTCAATAAGTGGCTTGGTATTTATTTTTAATACATTGTGTTATATTTTTAAACTTTAAAAACGGTCTCCTGAAAAATCAAGTTTTTTGATTTATGACGTTCTTGAAAGGAGTGAGCGATATATAAACCTTGTACATAATAAGCAGAGTAAATAATAAATGCAACTCACAAATTTTCGGTTTGTTTTCATTAAGGAGTAAAATGTAGCTTTTAAAATTTAAGTTGTGTGGTCGTCAATCATGGGTAGAATGGTGAATATTACACGTGTATAAAACAATCACTTAAACCGGCCTATGACAGATCGTGAGTCCTGTAAAATACCCAGGCTTCTATATTATTCATCTATGTTGAGATATCAATTTTTTTTATTTGAGATTTATGCAGATTTTTGAAGGTACTTAAAAAATAAACTACTTAGGTAAAAAATCAACCTTCCCAAAAAACGAAAAAACGTAACTTATTAGGAAAACGATATAAAAAGATAGCTATTTATTTTTTTTACAAAAATGTCAATAATATTAGTGTATACCCACTCACCGAGATTTTTATGTCTACCGGTTTCGAGACCCGTCTCTTCGTCAGGACAATCACTACTACAGCATGCAAACAATACCACCCTTCACCACCATAGCACTATTTACGCACTTAAAACTACACAATGACCAACATGCACTAAAGGTTTCAGAACAGACATGCGTTACGAGCTGAGGTTAAACATGCACTAGGGTACGTCTCGAAACCGGTAAACATAAAAATCTCGGTGAATGGTTATATACTAATATAATAAACATTTTTGTAAAAAAATAAATAAGTAAAAATGACCAACCACAAAGTAAATGCTTTAAATATTAATAATATTGAGAATAGATTGAGGTAGACTTACCATATAAAAATTATTTGAATATATAAAATTAAAAAATAAATCTTGATATATTTATTTTATAAAAGGGAATGCAAAAAATCTGTAGATACGACATCATCCGTCGTTCGTACCAATATACATATCCAACAAGCAACAAGTCACTTTCTACATAATTATCGACCGACTGACGTCATAACTCGAACGTGTCAAGGTCACAGAATAACAGTAAACTAAATACATATTTATATTTTCTACAAAATACAGTTACCTGCTGTTTTTTGTCCCCCCGATGGTTTTGAGATTACGGGAGAACTAGACGCTGGCGCCACCAAGGCGCCATTGTAGTGCCACGCAGAGCCTCTAGGGCGCCCCTCCCGCGCCATCGTAGTAAGGGTAGTCAGGAAGACATATCAAATCTTTTTTTCAAATCTCACCAGTTGTAGTGGTATACGCGTTTGACTATCATTCTAGGGGTAATTCCCAGTAAGGGAGTCAATTTTTTTTATACCATAATATATGTATATTGAATATTACTCTGGACACGTACCTGAAGCGCAGAGCCTTGCGTAATGAACGATCTAGATAACATTGGGTCGATAAAATGCAGTGCCCTATGCACCATTGGGTGCTGATAAGCAAGCGTAAGAAGATGAAGCAACAGCATAAAATATGGTACTAGTGGTTTAAGACCACATATTCAGAAATTGGTCTTAATTTCAACGGATTCAATCGAGAGTTCACAACGGAGCGCTGGTGCCAACACTGATGTATTGAATTGGCAAAATAAGGATCAAAGCAGAGGAAAAAGCCGCAGAAATTCGGAATATCCAAGTATGACAAAATTCTAAATAAAAATATTAAAAGGTTTGTAAGGTAACCAAGGTTTTAAATAAAATTCTTTTGTAAAAGTAATTTTGCCACGTAGAGCGAAGAGGGCTTGGGGTGAGTTTATATGGAATAAAAATAATAAAAAGTATGAAATTTTTATCTAAGCTTCTAGGTTAACCGAGATTTGTGAAGTATTTGGACACACACAAAATGTTGTAAATAAAAATAACTGGTCAAATTACATGCTGCATCAAAAAATTCGAATCACGTTTTCAGGTGTTTTCCAGTATGTAAAAATGGTCTCTGCTAAATAGCTTTCTCAATTTAATAAAGATAACCTGTTGTAAACTCATATCAAGCACACCTTTCAAGAACGTCATAAATCAAAATGTACTATATCCCAGCAAAAGCTGCATATTTTTAACTTAATATTTACCCACTACAGGGCAGAATGTGTTGTTTTTGCGTTTTGAAGAAAAGGCATTTTTTAATTATTTTTTTTAAATATACTAAATATTTTTCAAATGAAGAAAAAACACTCAGGTTTTACCTAAAAAGATCTGTTGCACAGTTAAAATTAAGTAAGTGGCTTGATATTTATTTTTAATACATTGTATTATATTTTTAAACTTTAAAAACGTTCTCCTGAAAAATCTTTTTATTTTTATTTTTGACGTTCTTGAAAGAAATAAGCGACAAATTGTTTGAATATTTATTATCAAAAAAAGTAATAATGATTTTAATTAATTAATGTAATTTTGATTTTAAAATGCAAAAATGACGCTATATCTCTCCATCACCAATTGAAATATTGAATTCAATAGTAAATAGTAAATAATATTAAAATATTATTATGTCTGCGGTGACATATTTCTCGTGTGCACAAGAAATTAGCAACAGCTTTTTTGCTTCATATGTAATAAATCACATGTGTAGTCATCTTTCCTCGTCTGAAAATTTCTAGGTCACACTTAAAATATCACTTGGCATTCTGAAATCTATCATTCAGTGACCATTCCACACCAGTTGAGTTTATACCTATAAATAAGTGTAATAAATATTAATTTAATATTGATAACTATCTAAATAAGTAATAACTTTTAACTTTTTTACTTGGTAAATACCACTATTTATAGGTAAAATATCTATTGTGAAACGTATTTTGATGCATTCCGCATCATTTTGAAACGTCGTATGATGCATTTGAAAATAATGAGGAATGCATCGAAAGTCGTGTCACAATAGATTTTAAGGAATAGTGGTATTTACCAAGTAAAACTTAAATTAAAAATGGATAGATATTACCGCGAAGTGACTGCCGAATCAATTAATGAAACTTATAACTTATACAGAAAAGCGAAATAAAAATTGTGCGAAATTCGTTCAAACATATTAACGTAACGATAAATGAATTATTATTTAAAAGTGAATATTTTTATGCGGTGGTTTTATAATCGATAATTGGACGAGAATCGAGAGTGAAATTTCAAGGACGCGTCACGTTTATTAGGCGCATTTCGTTACCCGAGAGAGAAGAAAGATATAACGTAGCGAGAAGGAGAAAGAAAGCTATACATTCCGACGCCACGCGAGTGAAGCAAAAGAGAGCGACGTATACACAACGATACAAGTGATAGAGTGAGATAGTGTCGCGCATGCGCGCCTTGTATACGTGCACGTCAGACGCTATATATGAACACCTGAGGTACCCCACGTTGTGTAAGTAATATTTATTATTTTCTTCTCTCTCTCTCTCTCTCTCACACACACACTCACACACATACACACACACACACACACACACACACACACACACACACACACACACACACACACACACACACACAAATCTCTCTCAGTCTTTATTTTTAATGAATTTTAGCTTCTATCGCTATACAGTGCTGCCTCGCATTTTTTCTTCAATATCCGAGAATGCTGATTCAAGTTTTTTGTAAATTTTTAATAAGTAAATTATATTGTGTTATTTTCATATTAATTTTGGTTGTTATAACTCGATAGATTAACTTGTTAGATTACCTTCTTAAATTTTGCAACTTCATATTGTAATACAACATTATGATGTTATATCTTAGAAATTATTCAGAGAGTTAACTGCAGCTCGGTAGCCTGTTATGCGGAAATTGACCAACCCAAAAGAAAGTATGTAAGTATGTGAATTTCATAATAGTTGAGTTATATTATTTTATTAACACAACCAAAGTACATATTCATGAGTTTATGCTCTTAAAACCATAAACTAACTAACCAACTAACCATCAAGCCGCTTCCCCTCAGGGGAAGGCAGAGTGAATAGAACGCCACACCAATCTGTCTTCGCAAACAATTTTCACCTCTTTCCCACATTCGTGCTTCTCTTCATACATACCCGAATATTATATCGATTCTTGACTTTACCACAGTCAAGTATTTTAAATATTTGTTAATATACTCATTAATATACTCGCTAATATACAATGTTTATTGATTGTACTTAATTAAGGATATTTGTAATAGCCAATTTCGTTGTATTATTTTTGTATTATTTTTTTCAATTAACATTTATATCCGAAAGGTTATTAATAATTAATTGATTCCCAAATTAGAATTTGTTGGATTTGTTGATGTAGCATTTTGTTATTCTAAAATCATTTTGGAATCTCAAGGATGTACTTTTTAAAGCGGTGTTGCATAAGCCGTAGCAACTTGGCTTAGCCATAGCTACGTAATTACTTTCCAGGGATCAAAGGAACTTGATCGTTTTATAAATATATAGTTAGTTTTATATTTATATTTATATATATATATATATATATATATATATATATATATATATATATATATATATATATATATATATATATATATATATATATATATATATATATATATATATATATATATATATATATATATACTACTACTACTACCATCACGCCGTTTCCCCGCAGGGGTAGGCAGAGAGGATGGAACGCCACACTCTTCTGTCCTGACATACACTCCTAGCCTCCTTCACATCCATACATCTAGTCATACATGCCCTCCGATTACGCAGACTATATATATATATATATATATATATATATATATATATATATATATATATATATATATATATATATATATGTGTATATATATATATATATATTCATTCGAACCCTTATCCGCACCCCAATGGTGCATAGGGCACTGCATCATATAAACGCAGTGTTATCTTGATCGTTAACACATGAAGGAAAGGTGATCAGCCTTCCGTTTCAGGTACCAGTCCAGGGTAATATGGAATAAATATTAGAGTGAAAAAATCACTTATATTTATTTGACCCCCCTGGGAATTGAACCCGGGACCTCCAGATATATATATATATATATATATATATATATATATATATATATATATATATATATATATATATATATATATATATATATATATATATATATATATATATATATATATATATATATATATATATATATATATATATATATATATATATATATATATATATATATATATATACATATATATATAAACACAAACAACTATAGATTGTTCCATGGTTTCTACATGTCTACATTGGGAACTTGATATATATATTTTTTAAATTACTTTAATATTTGTTTTCTGAAATTTGCTAGCATAATTTTGACAGAGTTCAGAGCGTTGTTGTACGCTCCTAATAATTATTGTAACAAGAGTGTAATGTTTATGCCTTTTTTTCAGATGATGCTATCACTGACAGTTGTATTGAGCTTTCTTTTTATACATGGCACAAGCTCGACTCCCATACAATGGAAAGGAGTCCAGCAAAATGACAAGTTTTCAACTCCAGCCCAATACGGATCGATGCCGAAATTCCCCGAATACCAAACACAACAAAATTACACAAATAACACAATTAGACACATAAATAATGACGTTTTTGAACCTATGAGAAGGAACGACGAAGAAAATGTAAGAAATGAGGGATGTAATTGTGAAAAAGAGATGATGGAAATCAAAGGTGAAAGACAAACAAATCGACCACCAGAGAGAATGCAAACATTTGCTAAGGTGGCTATAGATGTTTTATGTAAGTTATGATTTATTTGAAATATATTTACAATTTATTATTATTTATTTAAAGTGATATTTCAATAAAGATGAAGAAGAATATGGAAATCTAAGTATTTACATATTGAATAAATATAAGAGTGAAAATCACTTATATTTATTTGACCCCACCCCCCCTGGGAATCGAACCCGGGACCACCAGCACGGTAGGTGAGCATGCTGACCATTACACTACGGAGGCGGACATTGATTTTTCACTCTAATATTTATTCAATATTACCTTGGACTGGTATCTGAAGCGGAGGGCTGATCCCCTTTCCTTCATGTGTTAACGATTAAGATAACACTGCGTTTAAATGATGCAGTGCCCTAAACACCATCGGGGGCAGATAAGGATTTAAAAAAGGATTTACACGACTTAAGACCTGTTATAGACTGGTTAAAGTGATCACTTTATACACGTAATATTCTATTCATCATTCTACCCATGATTGGAATAGTTCATTTCTATCATGGGAAGAATGGTGAATGTTACACGTATATAAAGCGATTATTTAAACCAGCCTATGATAAATCGTAAGCCCTGTAAATACCCAGACTCCGTATTTTAATTGTAATGATGTCAAAAATGTAAAAAAAAATGTGTTTTAAAAACTAAAAATAAATAAAGTTATGTATAATAAATTAAAAACTTAATCATCGTTTACGAGAATATGGTCTTTTCAACGTATGAGGAGCTCCAGAGAGTGGCGCATAATATACCAGAATGGCGAAGGAGGTGTCATTTGTTACTGCAGACCGATCCACAAGATTGAGACCACAGAAAAAGAAAGAAGAAGTTTTTCCACATAAAGTACACGTGGAAAAAATTATATAGTTGTTATTTTATCATAATATATAAAATGTATTTCCACCAAGAAATGACATTATAAAACTTCAATGCTATTTAAATAAAATATCTAGATATTTTTAGTGACCCTCATCCAACCCTTGATCGGACTACCAGGAAGAGTACTAGGAAACGTAGTGAAGCCTCTTCTGGTCTACCTCGCATCGAACATGTTCTCCAGCGGAACTAACTTCTTCATGAACATGATGAACGACGAGTAAGACATTTATGAAGACAAAAAATACCAGAGATTGGAAATGAAACACTCGTACTTATATTTGTATAATCTTTCAATTTCAGAAGTCAGAACGCGTTTCGCGATGAACCATATGCAGCATATCCAGTCTTTATCCCTGGTTATGGATCGTATATACTCCTGTCCAACATCGGACCTTCTGAACTTTTAAATATAACCTCGTTAAATCAGGAAGATTCGGATGAGATGGAAACAGAAAACGATCATAAAACTACAGAAATGATCAATGATGATAACAAATCAGAAGAAAATAACGACGCCGAAAAACAAAAAGGTCTGAGAAGAAAGGATTGTGAAAAAATAGACAAAGTAAGACATAAACCAAGTGATAAAGATAAAAGTGACGATACCGAAAGCGGTGAAAATACTGCAGATAAAAATGGTAAAGTTAAAAGTAAGGACACAACATGTAAACCCTGTCAAAACGATGATACAGAGGAGGGAATAGATGATGGTGAAAAAAATAAGACAGAAGAAGAGCAAAGTGATTCAGAAAAAGAGAAAGAAAGTAATCAATCAACCAAAGATCAGACAAAACATGTTATAGATAATTCCAAAAAGACTGACAACACTAAAACGAATTTCAACCCTTTGTTTTTAGGTCAGACTCATTTGATACCAATAGTCCAGAAACCAAACGTGTTTGAAAGTGAAAAAGATATAGAAGAAGCTAACTGGAGCGGAGAAACAGACGAGTCTATAAGAGAGAGTATAAAACAAATTGTTGGATCTGGAACTAGAATGAAATCTTTGAAAAAGAGACTTTTGTTAAAGATTTTGGAGAACTTACGCAAAGCTATTGTCGAAACATAAGTACAGCTAGCTTTAACCAATTAAATTATGTCATTTATAACAGAGTGGTATTAAAATGTGATTCTTGGAATTTATTTATTTTAATGGGAATCGAATTGGAAAGGGAATCAAGAAAATGGTTATTGGTTTATAGGGATGCAGTCGACGAGACGTTTTGTGATATTATTATTATTATTTATTTTATAATCCCACCAAACAAAAATTATGAGGCCGACCGGATCACTTCTTTATTTATTTTTAATTTTAAATACATACTTCTATAACGTTTTCAAAATAATCAAAAGTTATTATTTTTTATTCTACAAATATTTACGAGTAAAAGTGGTTCGAATATTATGTCAATTGTTAGTTTTTAATCATTATGTATATTTTTTATGTAAATAAAGGCTTTACTATCGTGATATGATTTTATTTTAAGTAGCATTTTACCCTTTGTTTAAAGCAAAAAAAAAACTTATCGTGCAATGGATATCCAAGAAGAAAAAACAATTAGATTGTACAAAGTAATAGTACATACTTAAATAAATTTTTTAATTATTTAATAATTTTCTTTATACAATGACACTGGTTTCATTACTCTCACGATATAATCAGTTTGCTAGGATAAGACTGTTACGTATATCTCAAGTAAGAAAATCCAGTAGAAAATTTATGACTCATGGTGTGAAGGAATTATAACAAATGCAGTGAGATGGAGAAATAAGGAAACTCACTCACTAGATCTATGCATCAGGTCTCTTCGCCTACGCATTGCCGTCCTAGTCAGCCGTCTCATCACCGGCGCTGTCTTCACCTCTACCCTGGACGTTTAAAAGTAAAGAAGTGGTGTTTCTACACTATCTAGAAGGCACTGGAAGAAGTCATGAATACACTGTCACGCACCATAGGTAGGTAATACCTAAACACATAAAACACACCTGATCAATATCACACGGAAAACCGGAAAAACATATTGTATGTATTTTTTGCTCTCACAAAAATGCACTGGATTAAACAAAATAGTTAGAAAAGATACGAAAATTGAAGGTTTTGTATTTGAATTTGAACTTTATATTAAAATAATAATTTTAGATAGGTACGCGAAATAAAACACCGGGTCCTCAACGATCGCGAATTTTTAACTGGATTCAAAAGTTAACAATACATTGTGACAATATGATTTCAATTTCATTGCAGGAAATGTATTTTTGTTATTGTTGTAAAAATAGACCGAATCACAATCAGGTACCAGACGGAATGTAAATAATTTCGATTTTAATAAAAATAATAACTAATAACTAATAATACAGATGATGATGACTAATAATAAAAATACAGATGGTTTTAATATGTTTAATTGTTTTTATTAGATATCATTCACGGCATTCCTTGTAAACGTTTAGTTTTATAATATTGCTTTGGTGGTAGTATATGTAGTAAAATAATATAAATTAAACTGTATTATGTATTAAAAACATGAATTATAAAGTACCATTTATAAATAGTAGTGATAATAATAAAATAAAAATTAACTAGGTAGGTACCTCAAAATGAGTATTTAACAAAACATTTTTCATTAAT
Source organism: Brachycentrus maculatus (assembly GCF_059751285.1). Lineage (NCBI taxonomy): Eukaryota > Metazoa > Arthropoda > Insecta > Trichoptera > Brachycentridae > Brachycentrus > Brachycentrus maculatus. The sequence goes on from NW_028281147.1 coordinate 162,078, forward strand.
TGCTATTATTATTTCGTTTGTTAATAAAAATAACACATGACATTGGCAGCAACATCCTCTCACTGGGTGATATGCCAAATAAATAAATAAAACAAACCTGAATTTTAAAACAGCAGGTGAATTTGCAAGAATATCATGAATCGGAGAGATTTCGGTTTACTCCGGTCAATTCTAAGCCATCAAGTATAATTAAGAAAAAAAAAGTACAATAAAATCCAAAATCAACATGAACACAATGGGGAGAAAATAACCATTTTATAAAAAGAAGAAGAAAAATTATATTTCGTAAAGAGCGCTATATTGCATGAAATGTGTCAACATTGCGTGTTCATATCAGTTGACAATTCTTTTACGAACACGCCTCAAATGAAAATGGCTACCTCGCAGGTGTAGGTGTCTTTGGTGGAACGTCTGTAAATGTCAGCGTTTGACATATTTAATTTTGAGTGATATGTGGAATATATTTTAGGCAGCGGAATAAGTTTAAAGTAAGCATAATATTTAACACCTCAAGTATCCGTTCACCGCTTGTTTCGTTTGTTATTATCGGTTCGGTGTCGACGTCACCTTTGGTTATGTCTTTCGGTCATTACGGCGGAAATATGCTGGTGTTTTAAGTGGTTTATCTCCCTTTTTGCAGAACATAGAAGATGTCGTCTTCCGCGATTTATATTTTGGACGTGAAAGGGAAGGTGCTGATATCCCGGACGTATCGAGGTGACATCGAGCTCGGGGTAATCGACAAGTTTATGCCCTTGCTGATGGAAAAGGAGGAAGAAGGGATGTTGACGCCTCTGCTGCAGACCAGCGACTGCACGTTCGCCTATATTAAAACCAATAACCTGTACATAGTGTCGACGACGAAGAAAAACGCCAACATCGCTTTAATATTTGTGTTTTTGTATAAAATAGTTGAGGTTATGACTGAGTACTTTAAAGAGTTGGAAGAGGAGAGCATACGGGATAATTTCGTCGTCATCTACGAGCTGCTGGATGAGCTGATCGACTTCGGGTATCCTCAGACCACGGACAGCAAGATTCTGCAGGAATACATCACGCAGGAGGGCCACAAGCTGGAAATGCAGCCCAGGATACCGATGGCGGTGACTAACGCGGTATCGTGGCGATCCGAAGGCATCAAATACAGAAAAAACGAAGTTTTTCTGGATGTTATTGAGTCTGTTAATTTGCTGGCTAATTCCAATGGGAATGTTCTGAGAAGCGAAATAGTCGGAGCAATCAAGATGAGGGTTTATCTGTCAGGCATGCCGGAGCTAAGACTCGGCCTGAATGACAAGGTCCTCTTCGAAAGCACGGGGCGCGGTAAGTCAAAATCAGTAGAACTCGAGGATGTGAAGTTTCACCAGTGCGTGAGATTGTCGCGGTTCGAAAACGACCGCACTATATCTTTCATTCCCCCTGATGGTGAGTTTGAGCTGATGTCTTACCGCTTGAACACGCACGTAAAGCCTCTGATCTGGATAGAATCCGTCATAGAACGCCACGCACACTCGCGCGTCGAGTACATGATCAAGGCCAAGTCCCAGTTCAAGCGGAGGTCTACGGCGAACAACGTCGAGATTGTAATTCCCGTGCCTGCGGACGCCGATTCTCCCAAATTCAAAACCACGATAGGAAGCGTCAAGTACACTCCGGAACAAAACGCGATAACATGGTCCATCAAATCCTTCCCCGGCGGCAAAGAATACCTGATGCGAGCCCACTTTGGCCTGCCGTCTGTGGAGTGCGAAGACAGCGACGGCAAGCCGCCGATCCAGGTGAAGTTTGAGATCCCGTACTTCACCACATCCGGTATCCAAGTCCGGTACTTGAAGATCATCGAGAAGAGCGGCTACCAAGCCCTGCCGTGGGTCCGCTACATCACGCAGAACGGTGACTACCAACTGCGGACCAACTGATAATAGTTGCACATTCCATTTTGTTGATAAATGTATTTTATACGCAATATTTTAATTATCATGAATTATTTAATTGTCATTTATCTTTTTACATCAAACACAGTGGCTATTCGGTTGTCCAAACTCAAAACACAGTAAGGGACATTTTTTTGTAGTACATTTTTTTTTGCATTTTTGGAGTAGATTCTACTTAGTCCAAAAATGCAAAAAAAACGTACTACTACAAAATGTCCCTTACTGTGTTTTGAGTTTGGACAGCCTTATTGGTGACATAGACAATTTATAAATTGATCTATGGCCGTAATGTCAAATATAAGATTATAATTTATATTTAAAGCAATAAATTTGTGATTTTACATTTAATAATTAAAATTTAACTTAGTTTTAAAATCTCTATGAATATTTTATTATAACTTAATTATAATGTCTACCAGTTAGCTGAAAAAGAAGCGGCTAGCTTCGAAACCAGTAGACATTATAATTAAGTTATAATAAAATATTTATAGTGATTTAAAAGCAAAGTTATATTTTAATTATCATTATCAATTATTTAAATGTCATTTATCATTTTACTTATTACACAAGAGGCTATTGGTATCATAGACAATTTCTAAATTGATCCATGGCCTGAATGTCAAATATAAAAACTGGTTCAAAGACAATTTTACTAACATATTTGCGAGAAACGCTTAGCGTCTTTTACATACTGTTAGTAGAGAGCGGGAGACGCTTACAAGCGTTTCTATTTGCTTACTTTTGGTAGAGCGCGATATATGTCAAAAAACATTGTACAGATCGGAATTGGGTTTGCGGTTACGTATGATTAGTATACTGACGGTCGGGTGACTGTCTGAGCATAATAGGGTGGGGGTTGATGAAAAAACCGCCCAACAACAATGTGTTAATATTTGGTACATCAAAAAAATATATAATTCTATGTGATATCTCCAACAAGGGATGAAGTAAGTGTACTAAGAAAGATATAATTATATTTATTGATTTGGCGTTTGATTTGTAGAACACCATTTTAATTTATGTATTCATTTTTAAATCCAACATAGATTTTTTGAGTCCACTAAGTTGTATTTCATTAACAAAATTAGCTTTGAAACAATAATTTAAAAAAAAAATTGTTGTGTCAATAAATTCTTGCCTTTCCCAGAAAATAAATATAAGGGTACATACCTACATCCCCCATTAGTTGTCTCCCATAAATTATTGCTGCATATGTTAAAACTGTCACTTAGAATTGCTACATAAGGACCGTTTAATCTTCACATTCGTTTGAAAATGCCATTACTAGGCGAAACAATTGTCGCAATATTAATTTTTAATGTGTTTTTGTTAATATAATACAACTCAACAGACTCAATAAATCTGTTTGATTTAAAAATTAATACATAAATATAATTATATCTTGGGCTGGAATTTTAGTGAAAAGATAGTATATGAACTGAGTATTGTAAATCACTTAAATCTCTTTGTGCGTACTGTCCCAACTATAAAATAGCAGGCCAGATAGTGTATGGCCTCATGTTTGGGGCTTAGTGATTATTTCTCGAATATTTCCATATTATGTCAGGATTTCGGCCACCAACATTGATTATTGATGATACAACACAATTAAATCATTTATCGGCTAGTTACCGTAGAACGGGGCTACTTGAACTTTGATGCGTTACTTGAGCCCAGTACAAAAAAAAAATTTAGATCTGTATTTGGTCTACAATAATGAATGTATCGACATGATTCATTGTTTCCCTGACAGGTGACACTTATTGACACAATACGTTCATTATTGCGGACCAAATACAGATTTAAATCTCTTTTTTGCACTGGGCTCAAGTAACACATCAAAGTTCAAGTAGCCCTGTTCTACGGTACATGTTTTCTTCTTCTTCAAACCCTTATCCGCACTCCAATGGTGCATAGGGCACTGCATCATATAAACGCAGCGGTATCTTGATCGTTAAAACATGAAGAAAAAGTGATCAGCCCTCCGCTTCAGGTATCAACCAGTCCCGGGTAATATTGAATAAATATCAGAGTGAAAAAGTCACTAATATTTATTTAATCACCCCCCCTGGGAATCGAACCCGGGACCTCCAGAAGAGTAGCTGAACGTGTTGACCATTACACCACGGAGGCGGACATTACATGTTTTAACGACTGAATGAACAATGTTTTAAAATATCATTAATATCTTACTACTTGGGAGATTTACTTTATTTCTGGACTTTTAATTCTAACGTATTTGGCATTTTGAAACTGGTCATCCAACTGTTTTGTCAAGATGTTAATAATACCGAAAATAAAATTAAAGAATATTTATTTTTCTCTTAATCTTCAATTTTTATTTTCATAGATTTGGCAGTCACTTTGTGGTAATATATATCCATTTTGAATTTAAGTGTTACTTTATAAATATTACTATTTCTTAAAATCTATTGTGACGTGTGTTACGATGCATTCCGCATCATTTTTACGATGTTTGAACTTAAAGTTAAACTTCAATTTAAAATAGAAGATTTAGTATTTTAAACTAACAAACATTAACATTTTTATTTAAATAGATAAATAATATTTTAAATTAGTTTTTATATTTGACGTTACGGTGATAGATTCCTTCATATATTGCTCACTCCTTTCAACAACGTCATATATCAAAAATCGTAAATTTTCAGTTGTGCATGTTTTCGGAATGCCCAGAAAATGTACTATATCCCAGCAAAAGTGGCTTATTTTTAACTTAATATTTACCCGCTACAGGGCAGAAAGTGTTGTTTTTGCGTTTTGAAGAAAGGTATTGGTTTTTTATTTTTAAATATACTTAATATTTCTCAAATGGAGAAAAAACATTCTGGTTTTACCTAAATAATCTGTTGCATAGTAAAAAGTTCAATAAGTAGTTTGATATTTATTTTTATTACATTTCATTATATTTTTAAACTTTAAAAACGATCTCCTGATAAATCAAGTTATTCGATTTATGACGTTGTTGAAAGGAGTGAGCGATAAATGAGTTGTCTCTGTAAACATGAGCTTCACATACAATCATATTTTAAGTTATAGCGTTTCAAAGTTAGCGAGTGAAAAGTACTTAGTCCAGAATAAATTGGGTTTTTGAATTCAACGTCTTTTTGGCTTTTCGAGTTAGTCAATTACCTCGAGTATTTTATCACAAGTTTTGAAATATGGAATCTTTTACGTATAAGTGCCACATTATTTTATAGGTATGCTTTTATTTTTAAATTGACCTATAATTAACTGTCCTACCTTGGAAAAAGTAGGTAAAAAATCCTCAAACTTTTTTTTTTCATAAGTTTTCTCAATAGCAATACTTATTTACAATGTATTAGACAATTTTTTTGAAAAATAGACCTATTTATGACTTTTTTTATATATTTATTGAATTTTTTCGCAGATACTTTGTGGCACATTTTATAAACATTATAAAATAAAACAACTCTTTTTCAACCACTTTTTATTGGTACACTTTATCCAAACAAAAAATATAATTTAAATTATTATTTTTAAATCATATTTTCATATGGTGTACGGAGTGTGTGGAGGTTTGTGATATCGTAAGGGGAGGGTAATGAACTTTATATTATTTCGAGAAATAAAAATACTTTGTGTTCTGATCCACTCACATTTTTATTAACCAACTAGTTTCGGCAATTCAATTTTTTTCAATTTCAACAACAACCTGTTGCCCTCTTCAGGGTTACATTTATTACTATAACTTCAGGGTTACATTTATTACTAGTAATAAATGTTACCCTGAAGAGGGCAACAGGTTGTTGCCGAAACTAGTTGGTTGATAAAAATGTGAGTGGATCAAAACACAAAGTATTTTTATTTCTCGAAATAATATATCAATATGATCCACAAAGTTAATGCTTTCAATATTCAAAACATAATGAACTTTAACCTAACTATGAGTATTTCAATGTTTTAGAATTTAGTACATAAACCCTGATGATGTCAAGGTTCTTGTCGAAACCGGTTGGATAAAGTGTACCAATAAAAAGTGGTTAAAACAAAGTTGTTTTATTTTGTAAAGCTTTTTATATACTTTGCAAGTCAGATAAGATGTTGCCAGATAATTCTTTGTAATAAATTTTGAATATATTCTGTATTCAATGTAATATAATAATAATAATAAAACCCTTATCCGCACCCCAATGGTGCATAGGGCACTGCATCATATAAACCCAGTGTTATCTTGATCGTTTACACATGAAGGAAAGGTGATCAGCCCTCCGCTTTAGGTACCAGTCCAGGGTAAAATTGAATAAATATTACAGCGAAAAAATCACTTTTATTTATTTGAACCCCCCTGGGAATCGAACCCGGGACCCCCAGAACGGTAGCCGAGCGTGCTGACCATTACACTACGGAGGCGGATAGGTTTTAAATGTGTGTTCGTATGGGTAGGGCGGTCAATTAACTTAATTTTTGTCCATTAATTAATATAGTTGTGGGAGTTATAAATATAGGTATTAAATAAAAACCTACAGTATTAACATTTGTATGGTTTACAGCAGAGGTTCCCAAACTCTTTTATCTTGTAGACCCCTTGCCTTACCTGATATCGATTTTTATCAAATTCATTAACTTCAAATGTATTTTTGACAGCCGGTATATGTAGTGTTACTCACTTTGAACCACGCATGTTAGGTTTTATACGTTTATATTTTAAATTCAAATTAAAACATAGACCCCTCGCAAGTTGTCATAGACCCCTGGGGGTCGATATAGACCACTTTGAGAATCACTGGTTTACAGGAACACTCGTGAAATACCCGTGTTTCGTAAAAAATAAGTCTTTCAAATTTATATTTCCTTAACCTGTCCAGGAGTATGGTCGTTTGTATACGACCAATATATGACGTGATTTATATCTAAACATGGTTAAAACATGATTTATGTCAAAATTATCGGTGTATCAATAAATCATGTTTTTTTAAAAAAAAAAAATTATTAAACCCTTATCCGCACCCAATGGTGCATAGGGCACTGCGTCATATAAACGCAGTGTTATCTTGATCGTTTACACATGAAGGAAAGGTGATCAGCCTTCCGCTTCAGGTACCAGTCCAGGTTAATATTGAATAAATATTACAGTGAAAAAATCACTTATATTTATTTTACCCCCCTTGGGAATCGAACCCGAGACCTCCAGAACGGTAGCCGAGCGTGCTGACCATTACACTACGGAGGCGGACAAATCATGTTTACTGGTGTAAATGTTTTTTTTTATATTGAAGAAAATATGATGCTTATAGCACCAACTTCGATATAAAATTATAAAAAAATATATATATATATATATAAAAACAACTCACTCCTGTCCAGGTTAAGTTGTTCAGTCTCTTTTCAACTTGATTCACTTAGTATTATAATTTTCAATTTTTTTACTATTAAACTCTTATCTGTTCCCAACGGCGCACAGGGCACTGCAACACTCTATCTATGCAGTGTTATATTGATCATAATTGCATGAAGAATAAATATGAAAATCACTTTTATTTATTGTAACCCTCCTGGGAATCAAAATGCTTGCTACTAAAAATAATCACGAGTAGAATGCTGAATGTTACACTTGTATAAAGTGATCACTCTAACCAGCCTCTGACAGGACTTGTAAATACCCAGACTTCCATATTCTATGTTGAGATGTCAATATAAATTGCCCTGGACTGGTACCCGAAGCGCGGGATTGATTGCCTTGCCTTCATGTAAATAACATTCACAATATCTACACTGCTGAAATACGATACAGTGCCCTATGCACCTTTGGGAGGGGATAAGAATTACAAGAAAAAGATGAAAATTTTCACATTTTTTCTTTCAACGCCTTTAATAAAGAAATAAATCAAGAAAAAAAAAAGAAATCACTCAATGAATTTGTTTTAAATTTTGACAGAATTTGTTTAAAGAACGTACTAAACAATCTCCTCTCTTTCTGTGAGTGTCATGTCATGTCTTCTTGACGTCGACTATCACTTTGATTTGGCAGTCACTTTGTGGTAAAATCTATCCATTTAAGAAATAGTGGTATTTACTAAGTAAAAGTATAATTAATAATTGTCCTTGTTCTTGTATTGGGCAGCTCTAAACGGCACCTCGACGGTCCTGATCCCCGTCCAAGCTCGTATATTCCGGAGCAAGGAGATCTGTCTTCTGCCCAAACCTCGCTTCTACTAAACAGTGGCAAACAGATTTAGAAAGCTACGACGCTCTCAGTCAATAAACACGGGAATGTATTTAATTTTTCAAACCGCAAGTGTATTCAATTTGTATCTAAGTTTATATTATTTTTTGACATCTCATCAAAGATAAAGAAGAATATGGAAGTCTGGGCATTTACGGGGCTGACGACCGTCATAGGCTGGTTTAAGTGATCACTTTACACACATGTAACATTCACCAATTCTACCCATTATTTGACAACCACACTACTCAAATTCTTGGAAGCTCTATATATATGAACCAATTTTGAAACATTATTCTTGAATCACTAGAACTTCACTAGAGACATCTATTGGTGAGATGAAAAGAAGCTTTTTAATTAGCAGAATGATTTGAATGAGAATGAGAACAGAATGAGAATTTTAATTAGAAAAAAAAATTATATGAAAATAACTCCTGTAATTGGAGATAATCCAGATTTTGTGAACAAGTAATTGGACACACTCAAAATGTTGTATCTAAGTTGTTTGATTTTACAATAGGGTGCTTTTTGTGACATAGAAAGTCATTTGTATAGTATGTAATTATATTTAAACACATTTTTTTTCTCACATTTGATGGAACAAATTATTTTGTAAAAAAGAAATACAAACACATTATTGTTTCTGTAACATTATGGCTGGTTATAAACTAAACTTCAACCGTTTTAGTGCTGAGATTTTGTAGTCTTATATCTATGATAAAATTGCTGAAGACTCTTTTGCAAAAATGGTCCATTTCATTAGGTGTGTCCGAAATCAACAATATTTTTCTCAAACATTTACCGATTTCAGTATTTGTTTCTGGTAGTGGTAGAGAATGTATCATTCTACTCAAATAAAACAGCATTTTATAATAAACATACTTATATATGTTTAAAAATAAATACAGTTTGAGAAAAAAAATAGGAAATTTTCATTCACTAGAATGTGTCAAGGTCGTGTGAAATTGGCTCATCCTTAAGGTGGACACTGACCGTAGCATTTCGTCGCAACATAACATCATAACATCGCTCTCCGATCATCACTCAGCATCCAGAGCATCACCGACCATCCGAAACTATGGATGGAGCTCTCGGCTCGGTGTACTGACTGCCTGAATGCCCGCATCGTTACGTGTTACGTTACGACGAAATGCTCCGGTCAGTCTCCACCTTTAGAGTTTTCACTATCGATGCACATCCTACAATTAGAAAACATGAATTGTGCAATGTTTGACAATCGCTTTCAATATCACTGTTGGACAAATCTGACATTTTAAGGGCGTAAACATTAGGTTTTTATAAAAAATGCATCTCTATTTTTCACTAAATATTAGTTACAATGATTAAAGAAAATACTTCGTTTTTTACCACTTGAGTTTTATTATAGACTACATGTTTCAGAAGTTAAACTTCCATCATTCAGGTCTGTATAATAACTAAAATATAAAATTGTTCTATAAATAAGGAGAGGGGAAAGTAAGGGGAAAGGGTTAGACAAGGAACGGAGTTTGAAAACAAAGGAAAAATGGAAAGTTAATGCCGAAACAATAAATAAAATATTAGTTAAATTTGTTTTTTTGTGAACATTATTCATGAATCAGAACTTAAGAAACGGGCACGCTGCAACACTACCTCTCAGCTCGACCACTAAAATACACTGGCATTATCATCGATATATCGACGGCAAAGTATACCAGAGTCGATATATCGATTCTCAGCACTCTAACGGTTAAAGAATGTCGATATCTCAAGATATTCTCATCATATTTTGGTACCTTGTTAATTATTTAGAAATTAATTTATAAACATGTATGTATGTAGATTTCTTTGGCAGTTTTATAGGGTTGACAAAATTTTATATTTCAACCAAATTTTTTTCATGCACTGATGTTGTAAATATTGAATGTAAGAAAAGTTGAATAATTATATGTAGTTGTAAAAAAAATCCAACTATTCTTGAAAACACTAATTATAAATATGAATGCGCCTTATGTAATCTTTAAATGCTGATAAATAAATAAATTCTGTTACAAAATTTTACCATTTATTTATTTTTGTAAAATTAATTTTCAATAGGTTTAAAAACATGGAATTGGCAGAAGGATGAAAACAGAGTGAACGCAGTTGAAATGCGTTCCCTCAGACGAACGTGTTAAAAATCGATGTATGACAGAATTAAAAATAGAGATATCGCTCACTCCTTTCAAGAACGTCATAAATCAAAATACTTGATTTTTCAGCAGAACGTTTTTAAAGTTTAAAAATATAATACAATGTATTAAAAATAAATATCAAGCCACTTATTGAACTTTTTACTGTGCAACGTATCTGTTTAGGTAAAACCTGAAGGTTTTTTCTCCATTTGAAAAATATTTAGTTTATTAAAAAAAATAATTAAACAATACCTTTTCTTCAAAATGCAAAAACAACACTTTCTGCTCTGTAGCGGGTAAATATTAAGTTAAAAATATGCCTCTTTTGCTGGGATATAGTACATTTTCTAGGCAATCCAAAAACATGCACAACTGAAAATTGACGATTTTTGATTTATGACGTTCTTGAAAGGAGTGAGCGATATTAGAAAATAATATTATATTGATAATTGAAAAGATTACAAAATGTTCTTATAAGGTGGTATGGACATGTTAATAAAATGAATAAGAAAGTATATTTGGCAAATGTGAACGGGAGAACAGAACGAGGATGACCAAAAGAGACTTGGCAATCTTTAATCTTCAGGTATGTATGAGGAGATGCATGGATGTGGAAGAGACGAAGATCGATTTTAAAGACAATTTTCAAATAATAAAAAACAATTAAAAATATCTTAAATATATAATTTAATTTTTATGTAATAATAAAATAAGTTGTACAAATAAAATTACATAATGGAAACTTTTAATAATAGTATGAAAAAAGGCAATGTATATATGTTATCACAGAATAAAATTCTTATGGTTTTATGTACAGAAATGAGTATTTACAAATAATTTAAAAATGCTAATACATATGTCCATAATTATGATGGAAGAAAGCCTGTCGGGTGGTATTGCTCAGACACTCGGTGTGGCGTTGGTAACATAGTGTAGCGCTGCAGTTCATTCACTTTGGATTGGCCTAAAAGTACACCCGGTTGGTTTTCTGCTACCGGTTTGATATTTAGTGGTTTGTTCCTAGGTATGTTGTGCGGGTATATTCTTTTGTCGGGGTAACTGTGTCTGGGTTTCACTGTGCTGGCCGCATATGACTCCTTGGACTTGACTTCGACGGGGAATGGTTGCGGCACATATATTTTTACAGGGACCGCAACCTTCGATTCGACTTCCACAGGGAATGGGACTTTCTTTTCCACGATGAACGGAACTTTAACTTCTACTCTGTAAGGGACTCTCTTTTCCACCGGATAAGGTTGAGGCACGGGAACCTTAACGTTGACTTGCTTCACAACATGTTTGACAACAGGATATGGTTTCCAGATATACTCTTTTTCAACGACTTTTACCGGATATGGTTGCGGGACATTGACTTTAACGGGGTACGGAACTTTCTTTTCGATAACTTTATGTACAATTTTTTCAACAGGATACGGTACCTTTTTTTCAACCACTTTATGAACAATTTTTTCAACTGGATACGGTACTTTTTTCTCTACTGGATACGGTTTTTCGACTATCACCTTGACTGGAACTTTCTCAATGACGGTTTTTACATGATTGTGATGGTGGTGGTGATGATGATGCTTTATTTTGGTTCTGTACTCTATATGCTTGACAGGAACCGTCTTTACCAATTTCACTGTGGTTTCCTGTGCCAGGTTATCAGGTATTAGAGACTGATCTTCCTCCGTGTTAGTCACTGTACCGGAAGTTCTCCTTTTGGGTCTGATGTAAGTAGGATTTACAACATAAAATCGTTTGGGCTTGTGCGAAACATGTCTTTGATATCGCGGAGGTTTCGTATAGCGTTTCTTGTTTGGATTTCGATTAGGACTAACAGGATTAGAGTTTTGTTGCGGTTTATTAGAGGACTGTTGAGGTCTTTGCTGCGGAGTGTTTGTTGTGAAATAAACAGTAGGTTGTGTAACGGGGTTTATCGGCAACCAGCCATCGTAGGAATCGTCCACGGAAAAGCTCGATTTCAATGGAGCTTCTGTCGTAATTGGTTTGGCTTCCGGTTTATTAATTTGTCGGTTTCGGGGTGGTGGCGACGGGCGTGGTCTGGGACCTTGCGGTTTGGGTGCATTGCCAGGTTGTTTCGGTTGAAGTTTTGGAGTGGTTAAAGGCTGTCGGTGCCTGGACCTATTCTTCGGTCTGTTACTGGGTAGGCTGGGGGCATTTCGTTTGTGGGGAGGCAACCGAACTTGTGACCTGTCATTATATGGTGGATTATATAATACAACTTTCTGGTAAGATCTGGATTCCTCGGCTATTTGATCCGGGTATTCCTCACCATTAATGTCAGTGAAGAATAAGAGAAACGTTGTAATCACTGACACCTGGAAACATAATGCAAAGTTGATTGTTAAAAACCGGTTCAATCATTAGGTACCTACACTAAATATTATGGCAACATTATCATATCATCATGTCTGTGTAAGCGCCCTTGAGGTAGTAATTTAACAAAATGGCGCTTTAATTATCCAAAATTATTATTATTATAACATTATTATCTTCTTTTGGCCAATCAGTCCACATATCTTCAAATAACAAAAGTAATAAAGAAGGTGATTTTTATTTTCATAAAGTAAAGTTTAAAAATTGTGTTTATGATAAACTATAGTTTTTTGAAGTATAGTTTATCATAAACACAATTGTAAAATGATTATATAAATCCCTATTGTAAAAAATTAAATCTTTATAAATAAAAATGTCAATGTTTCTTTGTTTAAAATCTTAAATTGTCCAAAAGTTATCCACCGATTCCTTTGAAATTTTCACGCAACATTTGAATACACTTGTGTTTTTACATACTCCTGTGACAGATGTTTTTACCAGTGACAGGTAAAAACATATTTTTAAAGCTTTTTTTGGACTGCAATGGCAGCGCCATCTGTTGAACATAATAGCAACATACACAACACTAAACATCGCTCATGGGAGATAGAGTAAAGTTGCTGTTTCTTGGCATTTTTAATATTTTCGATTGCATTGTTTTTCATAGATTTTTAAAAATATTTTCAATGCTTCCTAAGCATTGTGTAATTAAACATATTATAAATGTGTGCTCTCTATTATCTTTCTTTTATATTAAACCAGACTGAGCCATGGCAATGTGTGGCTAGGTGCAGCTAATAAGTAATCAAATATTAAGCACTACACACAAGAAACTTTATAAACACTTTCTTCTGATCACTTTAATACTAATCACCATGTTGTTTTACACTTAAATGGGAAACATGTTTCTTCTGGGTAATAAGCATGTTTGTACACAAGTGTCCACTTTCCAGGTTGATATAATAAGTACTTATCTAGTACCTACATAAGTTTGTGACGTATAACAATCTGTGTCATTCTCGCTTTTTATAGTCAACCTTCTCTTAGGCATCATGGTTTCAATTGCTCCTTTATCGTTCCAATTTTTATTTTTGTTATCATTAATACCATATTTATCTAGAAAAATGCACTTAGAATCTAAAAAGGCTTGCTCATAGATGCATTTTATAATTTTTTAGATTTCGCCAATGAATTTGTTTAAAACTTTAGCTGGATTTATCGAAAATTCAGAAAAGATCTCTTTGAATCTGAATGGCTTGTTCATAAATGCCACATTTTAAATCATTGCATTCTATATGTTTTTTCTTGATGCATCTTTTCATTTAGTAGACTTTGCAGACAAATCTGTTGAAAATGTTAGCTGGATTTAGTGAAAATTTTGTATCGGTCATTATTACCCCTTAAAAGAAAATTCTTCAAACCCTCATTTGCACCTGATGGTGCACTGCATCATATAAACGCAGTGACATCTTGATCATTAACACACGAAGGAAAGGTGATCAGCCGTCCGCTTTAAGTACCAAGCCAGGGTAGCATTGAATACATATAAGAGTGAAAAAATCATTTATACTTATTTGACTTCCCTGGGAATCGAACCCGGGACCTCCAGTACGGTAGCCGAGCATGCTGACCATTACACTACAGAGCCGTACAAAAATTGCACACTTTTTTATAAAGACTAGCTTTAATTTATTTATTTTTTTAAATATATAAACGTAAATCAAGAAGATTGTCTGTCTCCATAGCAAAGTGGTCAATTTTTTTGTCTATCGTGCTGGAGGTGTTGAGGAGCCAAAAAAACCATAAATAATTTTCCGATCCAATATTTATATAATATTGCCCTGGCCTGGCAGTAAAACGCAGAACTGATAACATTGCCTCTATAAAATTGATTATCAAGATAACACTGCTTGGATATGATTCAATGTCCTATTGGATGCAGATTAAAGTTAGCAGAATATATTTTTTCACTTATAATAATAATATTTTACACTTTATGTGACACATTGTTTACAAAATACACAGCACATTTTAAGTATTTTATTTATCATAACTAACACAATTTATTTTGATAAGAAATAAATAATTCACACACTGCTATATAAAAATAATAATCACTGATATTAAACACTTATTTAATTATTAAAACCCTTATAATTAAAGTTATTATAAATTAATTATTGAAGATACTAACTGACAATTTCATTTTTCATAATACTGTACGCACATGTGGGTAAGAAATGATATAAGACTTGAGAAGCAAAGCTTTATATGGGACGGGTTCATTGCTTTGTGTGTAGAGTCGGTTTATTTACATGCGATGCTTTCACCTGAGAAGTGGCTGTGTTAGTAGGTACCATACACTTACCAGCCTACCACACTTCACAGGAAGTGTTGTCCATACTGTAACAATGCGAGGAACACAGCAGAACATTGTTTTGTTTCTTAAATGACTTTCCAGGTATGATATTAGTATTTGAGTAATTATAACAATAGTTTTACCCTTTATAAAACTGTCAACAACACTTTTTCAATAGAATAATATAACAATACTGTACTAGAACCGCCTCTATAGCGTAGTAATTAGCACATTTAGCTACCATTCTGTAATTTCCGGGTTCAATTCCAAGGGGGGTAAAAGTAATAATAATGTAGTAATAACGCAGTTATCAACCGTGTTGGAAGTCCCGGGAGGATCAAAATAAACATGAGTATTTTTTTACTTTAATATTTATGTAATATATCCTGGATTGGTACGTGAAGTACAGGACTTCATAAAGTTAGAAATCTATATAATACTGTTTCAGTACGATGCAGTGCCCAGTACACCATTGGGTGCAGATAAGGATTAAAAGGAAAAATAAAGAATTATTTTTTCTAGCTTTGAATGTGGATATTCCCTAAGTGTTTATTACGAAAGTATATATAAGTCTCTTGAATGTTTTTCGCAGATACTTTGTGGCACATTTTATAAACTTTATTAAATAAAACAAGTTTGTTTTTAACCACTTGTACATGTTAAACCCTGATGATGACGAGGTTCTTGTCGAAACCGGTTGGAGAAAAAGTGTACCAATAAAAAATGGTTAAAAAAAATTGTTTTATTTTATTAAAGTATATATAAGTAATTTATTACGACCTAGTGAGTGCATAGGGTATAACTGTATTGGATTGATGCAGTGCTATCTTGATTATAAAAATGTACAAAACCAGACAGTAACGATCTAGTGCAATATGTAAGTAAATTATTATGATTTCCTCGAAGGATTTGTGTAAATAGATGTTACTCATCCATCTTACACAAGTTTTTATGAGTACCGGTATGCAAATATGAGTACCTGAACCATTCCTGCTATTCTTATTTTTCCTTTTCCTCATTAATATTAGTAATAATTATTCCTACACCGCTTCCTTTCCTATGTAGCAGTAATATCCATAACCCTGAGCTCTTGTACTTAGGTCATGTATAAACCATCTAATATATTCCACTTCTAGATTCAAAAGTCTGGAGCGGAGGACTGATCACCTTGCCTTCATATTATCAGTTTCACAAACTAACTTGATCAGTTTGAGATCTAATTTATATAATGAAGTCCCCTTAGGGTGCTGATAGGAATAAGAGAAGAATCATAATTGAAAAACTTTTAATTCTACTAAAATTGGAATGACAAGAACAAAAATCTATCCCAATTATTACACATGTTGGTGTAGTTAGTTTAAGTTGGCACCCCTATTTTCAAATATGTACGTACAGGCTAAAGCAGACATATTAGTCTATTTAATAAACATAGTCTGTGGTCTATTTTCCCAAACTTATATTTTTTGAGACCTGTATTTTTTATCTGGATGTTCTCTTAAACATGATCCTACTAATACAAAGCTGTACTAATAACTTACATTGTGTTACTTTTTAGAATATGTCTTGCAATTTTTATTCCAAGTGCACTTACCTTTAAATTAATAACTAAAGGAATTAAAAAATGTAAATGTAGTTGGTAATTTTTACCATTCGCATAATCAAGCATCAATCAATATCATGTGTCAACAGCCTTCATTATATAAAGGTTTGGAAGAATATCAACTAAAGTACAGTAATAAAAAAATATGATATGTGGTTAGAATAAAATACTCTAATATTTATTTAATATTACCCTGGACTGGTTCCTGAAGCGCAGGAGTGATCAACTTGCGTCCATGTGAGTAACGATTAAGATAACAGTGCGTCAATACGATGCAGTGCCCTATGCACCATTGGGAGCAGTTAAGGGTTAGAAGAAAAATAAAAAAATAAGACTCAATTTTTTTGTATAGTAAAATGATAACCATTTATTTTTTTTACACATAAATTTTATTAAATCAGCGACTGGGTTTCATCATTACCATCATCACCAGTCACAAAACCCGGTCACTGGTCAGCTAAATTATATGTGGAAAAAACAATACGATTGTTATTTACAACATTTTTAAAGTGTCCAAATTAGGATTCGGATCTTACATACAAATTAAAGAGTTTCTGCTCAAAAAAAGCTTTTTTCATCTCACCATAGATGTCTCTAGTGAATTCAAGCACTATGTTTCGAATTTGAACAATATATACAGAAGTTTCAATAATTTGAGTAGTGTGGTTGTCAATCGTGGGTAAAATTGGTGAATGTTACACATTTGCAAAGTGATCACATAAACCAGCCTATGACGGTCATAAGCCCCGTAAATGCCCAGACTTCCATATTCTTCTTCATCTATGTTGAGATGTCAAAAAATAAGAGTTGTTATTTCATTATACACAAAAATGCAGTTCCATCAAGAAATGTCTGTACAAATCATAAATGAATTTTTACTTATTTATTTTTTTACAAAAATGTTAGTAATATTGGTAAATAACCACTCTCCAAGATTTTTATGCCTACCGGTTTCGAGACCTACCCGTCTCTTTGTCAGGACAATCACTACCACAGCATGCAAACAATACTACCCTTCACTATCATAGCACTATTTACATGCTTAAAACTACTCAAAATGTTTTTTAACACATCGCTCACTCCTTTCAAGAACGTCATAAATCAAAAATCGTCAATTTTCAGTTATGCATGTTTTCGGAATGCCCAAAAAAAGTACTATATCCCAGCAAAAGCGGCATATTTTTAACTTAATATTTACCCGCTACAGGGCAGAAAGTGTTGTTTTTGCATTTTGAATAAAAGGTACTGTTTAATTATTTTTTTTAAATATACTATGTATTTTTCAAATGCAGAAAAAACCTTCAGGTTTTATCTAAAAAGATCTGTTGCACAGTAAAAAGTTCAATAAGTAGCTTGGAACTTATTTTTAATACATTGTATTATATTTTTAAGCTTTAAAAACGTTCTGAAAAATCTAGTTTTTTGATTTATGACGTTCTTGAAAGGAGTGACCGACATGTGATTTTTGGTCGACCCGAAGCCCTTAAAACAGTTCTTATATCCCAAAGTAACTAATCATAGTAAAAATAATAAATGGAGAAGAATAATGTAAAAAAAAGTAAAAATTACTTACCACAAAGCAAATGCTTTTAATATTAATAATATTGAGTATGATTTTTTGTTAAAAAATAATGAATAAATAAAATTTGTGTTATATGGCCCTGATCGTTTTTGCCGTCAGTTCTATTACAAATTCGCATGATTAATAGTGTGTGCATCAAACGTACAGTATAGGATATGCATACATCACACGTTCATGCCCATTTCATGACCTTAGTTGCTTCGGTCTAGCGATTCCAGTGCAGTGCTGGAGATACAACACATTCACTGGAGCGGAATTCGAGTAGAAAGTATTTCTGTACCCAGATTCTAACAGAAGCAGTGAATTAACTAAAGTGCTTAATGAGGAAATCAACAATGAAAATGCATTGCATTTCCTACACATTATGATGCCTAATTAAATAAAATAGGAAATTGGAGTCTATGTTCCATTATCATGACGTAAAATATGTATAAATTTATTCCTATAAAACCAACATAATCAACTTAATTTTGGACAACTATTTATTTATTTTTACATTTTTTTTATGGTCAGGATGCTCGGCTACCATACTGGAGGTCTCAGGTTTGATTCCCAGGGGAGGGGGTCAAATAAATATATGTAAATTTTCACTCTTACACTTATTCAATATTACCCTGGACTGGTACCCGAAGCGGAGGGCTGATCACCTTTCCTTCATGTGCTAACGATCACGATAACACTGCGTTTATATAATGCGGTGCCCTGTGCACCATCGGAAGCGGATAAGGGTTTGAAAAAAGAGAAAAAAGTACACATAAAATTTTTCCTATAATACCGAAATTAATCAATTTAATTTTAGGTGACTATTTATTTATTTTTACATTTTTATTATGTAAAAATTAATAAATAACTTGAATAAATAAATAAATGTTTATGACCTGTCATAAGCTGGTTAAGTGATCACTTTACACACATGCAAAATTCTACCCATGGTTGACAACCACACTACTATTATAAAAGTTTTGGAACTCCTACATATATCATTAATTAATATGAGTTCACTTGGATTGGGAAAGCTTTTATTAAGCAGAGACCCTTTTTTGGATTGTGCAAGATCCAAACCCCAGATTATTTTTACATACTGCGAAACGCCTGAAAATATGAGTTCACAATTCAACACAACTTTAACATCCTTCTTCTAGCCCTTTTTCACACCCAATAGTGCATAGGGCACTGAATCGTGACACAGCGTTATCTTGATTGTTACTTACATGAAGGCAAGGTGATCACTGCTGCGCTTTAGGGACTAGTCTAGGGCAATATTGAATAAATATTAGAGTATAAAATCACTAATATTAATTTTAACCCCCCCCCTGGGAATCAAACCTGGGATTTCCAGTACGGTAGCTAAATATGCTAACCATTGCACAACGGAGGTGGACATCCTACAGTTAAAAAATAAAACAATACTTTGATTCTTTCATATATTTTATTTCTTATAAAAAAATATAAAATAATATAATATACATGATATCATTACTTAGTTGTACTTAATTGTAGGTACATGTACATTTTAAAAGAAGTAAAAAATACAATGCTTAGCAAATACATGGGCACTCCCCAGTATGCAGATTTTGTATGGAGGATAACGAAACGCCAATCCACATTCTCTACAATTGTGACGCACTCGCTCGCAAACACAGTCACATCCTTGGAGGACCACTACTGGACTCCGAGAAGGTGAAGCTCCTACCACCAAGACAGGTCGTGAGTCACATGACTCACGTAGGTCTTGGCAGTGAGCTGTAATACAGAGGGAGGTCAAAATAGACCTAATATGGTCGCAGTGACATAAGGGATGCAAGATCCCTTGACCTCAAAAAAAAATACATGAGCATCACCATATAAAACATATGTTTTCAATGTCGCAGATATTTCTATCAATCGTGGCTAATGGGTTGCCATAAAAAGCTACATCAATCAATCTATTTTGACAGACTATACTTTTGAGGGTTTATAAGTAGAAACCATACTACATATAATCACAGATGTATGTACAGTGGAACCTCTCATAAAGAGCATGATTCGTTCCAGAATCTTAATCATTAAGCATTTTTTATTTTGACTGGCGCAGAAGTCCCGGCTCAAGTGAATATTGTGAAAAATGGACTCTCCCTTTCTCCGTAACTCGTTATGCGGAATGTCGCCCGTAAAGGGAGCAACTTTTACCATTTTTTTGGTTGTAATGCAAATTACTCGTATGGTGGGAACTGACCGGAGTTATTTCGTCGTAACGTAACACGTTATAATGCGAGCATTTGTATAGTCAGTACAGCGAGCCCAGCTCATTCCGAGTACTCCATCCGATGTCGGATGCTCGCCGCGAATGTTACGTTACTTTTTTATTTTATTTATTTACTGAACGGCTAATGCCTTTAACATGATACATGTATACAGTATCTAATATAAAAATACACTAATGAATACACTAATTGAGAAACGAAAAGTCTTAAACATAAAATAATAAATAGTAAGCACTGGTAAATACATGTCTTTTTTTTTTTGAATTACCTAACGTCCAAGTGACTCTAGCTACGGCTTATGCAACATCGTTTATCATGTCCCTACTCAGGCTTCAACTTTATAAGTTTAATAGCCTATGCCTACTCGTGAGTGGATTTACTCTTTATGTTTAAAGTTACTATAATTTCATGTAATTCATGAGTGAAAATTCTAGGCAAAAACACTCGCAAAATACATGTCTCCTTCACACACTATTAAATGAAATGTAGAGGTCAGTCCCCACCTTTATGAGAGGTTCCACTATATTTAAGTGCACATCATTCGGTTCCTCGTATCATGTCCAGAACCTTGGCCTTGTGTCGGCTAGTCGGAAAGAGAACCCTGATGAGGAGGATGACCTCCTCGCGAGAGAACGCTTCCAAGAGTGGTGAGTTGGGCAGGCGGCAGCGACAGGCGATGGTCATGATGGGGCTGTTCAGCACGGAGACCAGCTCCGTGAGACGGAGCCAGTTTCGAGACTCCTTCTCTAGCTCAGACACGTCCTGGGGAATAAAAAAGTGCAATTTTATGTAAAATTATTTATCCACTTAATGCTCACATTTTTTCATGAAAATAAATTTTTGAATTAGAAATATCATGTTTTTTTATTTAACCATTCTACCTTCGGGTTATTTTCAGGCATATTTTTTATAAACAAGCAAAAAATCACAATGTTTGTTGTCACAAAATATTGTCAGGTATGAAACCTGACAAAAATTTTTCAGTGTATCCGGTACGCATTAAATATTTTTGGAACAGATATCCTTTTTCGTGTGCGTAGGTCATACAGGTTAGCACGGAATGGTGAAGAAAAACCGCACGTATCACGTACGTTCGTATGTGTAGGGTGGTTAATGAGTTATTACTATTATTGTTATTAGTTGAGACATAATTTAAAAGTTGTCCAGTTCAAAAAAAATGTTATTTTTTTTACCTTCTAAAAAAATTAAACAAGTCAAACTATAATAGTAAAATAAAAAGATAAAATTCAATCATTTATCAAGTAAATTCTAATAAAAAATGTCGAGTGGCAACTGGCAAGCTCAGTTGGGTTGTTAATCTTACATAAAAAAAAGTGGAAACACGCGAGGAGTGCTCGGGTTGGCACACTATGATACATGCGCCATCCACAAACACTGTCCTTCAAAAGCATTAACCTTTCCAGGAGTATAGACATAAATGAACGTCCAAGTCCGTCTGTCAGTTGGTACGATGTATCTTGCACAGTAATGACATCTGTGGATATTTGTACGTAATTTTGTCGTAAAATAAAACCTAGTGATGGTGAATTTTACTTTTATTTTTTATTTCTACATAATTTCTATATTTATAATATGTACATAGATTTCGTGAAATATATATCTTTATTCATCAGTTTGTCCGCCTCTGTAGTGTAATGGTCAGCACGCTCGGCTACCGTTCTGGAGGTCTTGGGTTCGATACCCAGGGGGAGTCAAATAAATAAAAGTGATTTTTTCACTGTTTATTCAATATTACCCTGGACTGGTACCTGAAGCGGAGGGCTGATCACTTTTCCTTCATGTGTAAACGATCAAGATAACACTGCGTTTATATGAAGCAGTGCCCTATGCACCATCGGGGTGCGGATAAGGGTTTCATTATTATTATTAATCAGTATAAAATCAACCGTCTCAAATTATAACTGAAACTGAAGGTAACTCACAGTGAAAAGCAGCGGGATTTCTTCCAGCACAGGCCCGTAGAGCTCCGCCACAGACCTGGCCAGCTGCTCCCCGAGGCCCTGCCCCTCCGCCCCCTCCCTCAGCGTGAGCACGGCCGCGACCAGTTCCCCGGCCAGGCAGCAGGCCAGCCCGCCCAGGGTGCGCCGGTACACGGCCGCGGGCAGCACGGGCCTCCACAGGCGGGACAGCTTGCCGAGCAGCTCCAGGCACGAGGCGATGCAGCCGTTGGCCTCCAGCGGACCCGACAGCTTGCTCAAGTCTGGAGATCAAGCAGTTTAACATGTTCAATGTATCGTGAACAATCATGAGTTGCAAACAGAATTGTAACAAAATGCTAAAACTACCCGTTCGGTATTTCTACCCGTTCGGTCGATTGATGCTCAAGAACGGGAAGGGTTTTTTTTTCATTTCAAGATCAGAAAATAAGAAATAATTTAATGTTTTTACACAAGTATTATATACCAATTTCTTTGTTAAGGTCTTAACTGTGTGTACACAATTATCGATCCCGCCGCCAGCGGTTCGCAGGCGTAAAAAACACCCATCCTGAGTGTGTTAACACACGGGACAGATGTTTTTTACGCCTGCAGACCGCTAGACACGGAATTTGATAATTATATACATATAGTTCAGACCTTAACAAAGAGATTGGCACATAATATTCTTATAAAAACATTAAATATATAATTCCTTCCTTTCTGACCTTTAAATGAGCTGGCGCAAAAGGTAAAAATACCCTTCCCGTCTTTAAGCATCAATCGACCCAACGGGTAGAAATACCTTTCCATTCCTTAGTGTGTTAACCTGTCCGGGAGTGTGGCCTTACATGGTCGCCCAAACAAAACTTTCCTCAGAGGAGTGTGGGCGTACAAGAACATCCGCGCTTATAACTAAAACACGGTGACATTTATTTCTAAAATGGCACTGTACTATCATCTGTGGTTGTATTTGAACATTAAAATCACACTTCAGATTAGTTTTCTGTTTTACTCATTACATTTTATATTGTAATGACGCTGTCCATGAAGTAAAACATTGATAATTTTGACAAAAAGATAATAATCACTAGGGGAAATGTTAGATGTATGTGCCTGGCGCGTACGCTGTACCCAACATGTTAAAACAGACCTGACTTAATGTCCTGTCATTATATCCATCTGAAAAAAAAGTATGGATATAAGAGACACCTAATATGAAAATAATCAGTCTCGGTTTGACTGTAAAACAAAATATACTTTTTATTATTAAAAAAAAATAATATATCGCACTAAACGTGTTAACACATTGTTTGTGGGCGGTTTTTTCACCTATCCCGACCCTAATTATACTCAGACTGTCAGACTGCCGCCCGACCCTCAGTATACTAATCACAAGTAACTGCAAACTCAATTCCAGTCTGTACAATGTTTTTTTAGCGTCTTTCGCGCTCTACCAGAAGTAAGCAATAGAACGCTTAAAAGCGTCTCCCGCTCTCTACCAACAGTATGTAAAAGACGCTTTTAAGCGTTTCCCGTAAGCTATGTGTGACTTAAACTCAGTACTGGGAAAGAGAGAAATATTATGTAGCAGGTTTCATTATATTGAAAGCTGTCCCACCGCATGCCCAGATCTGATACAGAAGCATCTAGGCTTCTTGACAGATCTGCTCTTGCTAAGCAATTTTTTTTTTGAACTAAGTTGCGAAATTTATTGAAAATGTGAAACAATATAAAATTGTATCCCGATTTTACTGTGAATTTACATTTAAAAGCTTTCAATATACCTGTCACTGCCAATCTAAATATTACAAGATAAGTCCATCACCAAATTTTCTAGAAGTTCCCCAGTGTAGGCGGTGAAAGGGATTAGTGTTTAGTTCAATTAGTCAGCTAGATCCGATTCCGACTCGACATTGGCCGGTACACAGACACCCACAACCCCGACCAGCACAGCAGACAGACACGGAACAGTGCAAAGACATTTACAGAAAATGGTCAGTCATTGCATTTTCACTCAACCAGCAGGTTTCATTAAAAAAAAAATTTACCACTCTTTTCAATGAATTGTTTGATGGTAGCCTTCTGATCCTTCACAAATGTGGCCAGTTTCACGATGGCCACTCTCCGCACGCTCTGCACCAGGTCAGCTAAGACCATGGTCACTCTGTTGGCGAACCCCGTCTCGTACACTCGACTCCAGGGGTGCCCAATCATTCCGTGCGCCAGGTAGAAGCAATTGTTGTAAAACAGGGCTGCAAAAATCAGCTACTTTAGAACTGAAGAATAGCATTTTTTGGTAAAATTAATGCGTAAGCTAGTGTGATTTTGATAGAAGTAGATTATGTCAATGCTAATATAGTTTTGCCAATCAAAGGTAAAGTGATTTTTTATTGTCTGCCTTCGTAGTGTAATGGTCAGCACGCTCGGCTACCGTTCTGGAGGTCCCGGGTTTGATTCCCAGGGGGAGTCAAATAAACATGAGTGATTTTTTCACTGTAATATTTATTAAATATTACTTTGGACTGGTACCTGAAGCAGAGGACTGATCACCTTTCCTTCGTGTGTTAATGATCAAGATAACACTGTGCTTATATAATGCAGTGCCCTATGCACCATTAGGGTGTGGATAAGGGTTTGAATTGAATCGATTTTTTATTACAATATTTTATAAATCCATTCGTTTGTACTACTACTACCACTACAAAGAGGAAATATAAAGTTTTCAATTATTCAAACTATGTACATAAAGAATTTAAAATAAAATTTATTTGAAATTTTAATCCTTTTTTGACGCTTTAATCAAGTCTTTAAAAATCTTGAATCAGTTAGTTTGTGTGGTACAAGTCATGCACTGATCTTTCTCAGCCTCAAATGCTGCATCAAAATGTGATGAATTGAATCATTGGAAATATTTCATTTCATTTCCATGTATCGCAATGAACATTCCAGCTCTTTCCTGATAAATTCAAATTGAAATTCTTTGTTCCAAATTATTGCTAAAATCAATTTATGTCCTAACTAATGCTAAAAACACACTTTTCACTTTATGCTAAATTTCTCTGCTTCTAATGTTGCAAAAGTCGTGAAATTTTTACATAACCTTAGTAAAAGATCTACCTGTCCGACTCTAATTTTTGTTAATAGATGGCGTTACTTAACCCTTACTGGTCCAATGTCGAATCTCATTCGACATAGATGTTTTGCTCTTGGGTCCCATGTCTGATGTTATTTGACATTTTTTTCATCATTAGTATAAAAAAAAAAAAAAAAAAAAAAAACTAACCATCACGCCGCTTCCCCGCAGGGGTAGGCAGAGAGAATCGAACGCCACACCACTCTGTCTTTGCAAACATTCTTTGCCTCTTCTACATTCATGCATCTCCTCATACATACCCGACGATTATTACGACTCCTGACCCGGCCGCTTTCAAGTATTTGACATACCTGATTGTGCCAAGTTTTCCTCGGTCGTCCTCTGCTTCTTTTTCCAACTACATTCGCTCCATAAATTTGTTTAACCGTTCTTTCTTCGCTCATACGCTCCACATGTCCAAACCATCTCAACACACTTTTCTTAATTTTATCGATAATGCTTATCTCAGCCTTACATTCTTTCCTTATTTCATCATTCGAACATCTATCAAACATCGTTTTGCCACACATTCGTCTGAGGGATCGCATTTCGACTGCATTCAGTCTGCTTTCATCCTTCTTTTGCCAACTCCATGCTTCGCTTCCATACATAAGGGTTGGAACCAGAACTCCATTGTGTACTGCCAGTTTAGCTTCCGCTGATAGATTTTTATTTGCTAAAACTGATTTTAGTGCACCATTCACTCTGTTCCCAGCATTCACTCTCCTTTCTATGTCTTTATCAATCTTTCCATCCCTAGAAAACATACTACCCAAATATATGAAATCATCTACCTGTTCCAAAATCTCCCCATTTACCAATATTTCACACTCAGATCTACATTCATCTCTTTCAAAAACCATGATTTTGGATTTGCTAACATTCATCAATAAATCATTAGTATTATTTATTTAATTTCCAAGCTTACATTTTTGTCACTCGTATCTATTACAACAGTATGTGGAGCAGAGGACAAAATATTTTTTTCCATTAGGAATGTAACTGTCTACCTAGATTATTTTTTTTAATTTTGGGGGACCGGAAAGGGTTAATGTATGTAAGTAATTTAAGAATGTTCCGTTTTCTGTGAGACGAACCTTGTATAAATCTAAATAAATTATAAATTCTTACCCAAGTCCAATGCATTGCTGTTAAGTACATCTTCATGATAGGCCGGAACCAAGGCGCAATACAGCTCAAACACGTTCCTGACTGTGACCACGATCTTGCTGGCCACATCGGGACTGGAGTTGTGAGCCAAATCCAATTGTTCCAAGACAAGCTGGAGTAACTTCTTAGCGCTGAGAGAAATGCTGCAACGCGGCAGCAGAAATGGACATTCCAGAATATCCTGGCTTCCATCATCTTTTTCCAACATCTTCATTTCGTCAACACACAGCTCCATAGTTTGGTCCTTGCAAATTTCTATTATATCACGCTGTAGGTTTGTTTTCATCAGTTCTCTCGCAACGCCTAATACGACCTTACATCGCTTTTCGCATATTAGATTACGAGTATCGCTTACAAATTCGGTTAAAGGAGAAGTTTCTTTATCGGTAAAGTTAATGTCGCAAAGATAATTGCTGAATTTTTCTATTTCGGCCGCAATCGGAACGTAATAATCAACTTTGTCCTCTTCGGAGGTTATCAAATTTTGCAAGCAGTTTTCTTTCAGCATTTTGAAGAAGTCCTTTCCCATTATTTGACCGAGGATTGAAAATACTGTGCGGTTATCCTCCCAGCGGCAGTCGATGTTCGACTGGACCGTTTCAAAAAAAGTAACCAGGTTTTTTAGTATGTTTTTAATGTCGACATTTTCTTTACTGTTTCCTCTCTCTTGATGCTCGACTTCTAGGAGTATTTTGTGAAGATGTTCTCTTACGACCATAGAGCAATCTTTCATCAGGAGTGCCGGCATAAAAGTCTTGATTAGAAAATCGGCAAATCGCATCAATTCTACATTAATCCGTTTGGAACTGAAGAGGGCATTAAGTATATCTTGCAAGTTTTCTGGATCGCTAACATTAATCTCGATAACGACTATTTTTCCTTTGTTAGTTGTGTTTTCCGACCATTTTAATCTGTCACGCCATTCTGTTGTTATATTATAAAGACATTTGACATGCTTGAAAGACACGGCTTCCTTCATGAATATCACTAATTCATTCAAATCTTTGTACGAAACCGGTTTATTTAAAATTTCTACGAGTTTTTCAAGTTTTTCCGAGGCTTGCTTGTATCGACGCCTCTCTACAAACCGACTCGATACTTCCAACTCCTTAGAACAATGGCCGAGATCACTTATAAACTGGAATCTGTTTTTAGTGATGTTAAACTCTTCATAAAGAGCTTGAAACTTTGGGTTATTCATTGAATTATTTTCTAGTATTTTGTCAATAAACTCTTGCAATTCCATGCATTCCTTTTGCAATTTCGCCTTCTTGTCCACAAAGTGTATATAATCCAGACTCTTTATTGGAATATAATCGACAAATCTACTCACGAGAACTTCTTTGACATCAGTTGTAAAATGTTTAACGTTGTCAACAAAGAAAGACGTTCTTCTGCTGAGGTCTTTAAACTGCACTTTGAAATCATTACGATTGGTTTCATCCGTAACCTGCAAGATAGCCGATAAAAGACTCATAATTGAGTTTTATTGAATTTATGAAATTGAAAACTTATAACAAACTGCTCAACTTGGCCCAAACTAACCCAACTTAAAAACTTTACTTCAAATTTTGAAAAAGTATCGGTTATAAAATAAACAGATATGACATTTGTAGTGTTGCCATGGTAAATTTGCGTTAGTTTATGCGTTTGCATAGGGATGATGGGGAGGAAGCTAAAAAAGTCCACCCTAAGTCTTTGTAAGTTTTTTTTTAATTATTTATTTGGCAGTCACCCAGTGAAAGGATGTTTCTGCCAGTGTCAAGTATTATTTTTATTTACAATAAAAAATAAAACAATAAATACAGGGGTTCTCAAAGTGTGCGCCGCGGCGTCCTGGTGCGCCGTGAAAAGTAAAAAGGGGCGCCTCTATCATTATCCAAAACCACAAATATTCTCGGGTATCTATATAAAGCAACAATTTCTCTTTTGAGAGTTAGCATCTTTCTACCCAACTACTTTTATTGTAGGTAAGTACCTATTTCTTTCGACTTAAATATATGTACAGATATATAAAGTCACATTATCTATTCCAAATAGCTTACTAAAGTAGGGCGCCGTCACAAAATACTAAGCTTGTAAGTGCACCGCGGGCTGAAAAAGATTGGGAACCCCTGAATTAATACATAATTTCATAGTTCTAAGACATAGGTAGTGATAAGGGCTTTTGACAACACAGAAAAAAATATACGTTTAAAAAAACAATAGGTTAGTAAAATGGGCTATCCTTCTCCATAGTACAGTGGTTGGAACATTTGGCTACCGTGCTGAAGTCTCCAGGTTTGATTCCCAGTTGGGGTCAAAATAAATAAATGTGATAAATAATATTTGAAACCGTAAAAAGAGTGATTTTATATTTTCGTGATGTTCTGGTTCGATTCCCAGGAGTGTAAAAAAAAACTTAATATTCTTTGTAATTACAAAGGATTGGCCATGGTTCTCATATTATGACAAATAAATAAATACCTGTTGAAGAGGTGGACGAGCACTCATTTTTTACGAATCAGCAATCACAATTATATTATCAAAATTGATTTTATAAAACTTTGCAAAGTTTTTGAGCTTGATTTGTTAAAGAGTTTGTATTTTGCCGTTACAACACTTGATTTGACATTTTAAAACTGATTTTAAAGTACACTATTATTGTTGTCATTACAAAGTAGGTTGATTTTTTTTTCTTTTACAAATGTTTATATAAAGATAATCACATTCGGCGATAATGAAGTAAAAATATATGGAAGTTTTAAAAAACATTTTTTTTTTGCTTTACACCTTGAAACAAAACAGAAATACAAAAAATTGTTGAAAAAACTAAATCAAAATAATTGAGTAAGTACTTGGATCTCTACGCACAGTTGGTAACATGTGGCTTTGATCTGTGGTTTTGGGATTTGACAGTGACAGCTGTCATTTGGCTGCCAACTTGTTGATTTTTTAGTGTACCGCGTGTCCGTTCCATTTTAAAATAAATATGTTGTGTTGAAATTAATGTCGAAAAAATGAGTGCCGCCGAATTGATTGTGGGACAATGCAATCACTTTGTGACTCGAAAAAAGAGGTTTTGTCGCATGACAGTTCGTACTGGGGCGACGTATTGTGGAGAGCATGAACCTAAAATAGAAAATTCTAAGGAGGCGGTGCCAGTAAATCGAATTTCTATTAGTTTTCTGTATTAAATATTTTGTTTTATTTATATGTGTTGATTCTGGTTTTCGTTTTAGGAAGACACGAGGCTTCGGATGGCTTGTCCTCTTGATCCGAAACAGTAAGTTTATGTATAGCAGGGGTGGCCAAAACGTCAGTCGCCAACTGATATGTGCAATTCAAAAAAATTGCCGAAAATATGCTAACTAACTAACTAACCATCACGCCGCTTTCCCACAGTGTAAAATAACAAATATTTATTTTCACCCCCCCTGGGAATCGAACCCGGGACCTCCAGCACGGTAGCTAAACACGCTGACCATTACACCACGGAGGCGGGAAAATTACTACTTACTTATTATTTTTTTTTTACAAAAATGTTAGTGATATTAGTATATAACCACTTACGGAGATTTTTATGTCTACCGGATTCGAGACGTACCCGTCTCTTAGTCAGGACAATCACTACCACAGCATGCAAACAATACTACCCTTCACTACCATAGCACTATTTACACACTTAAAACTACACAAAATGTTTAACATGCCATTCTGGTGTACCTGAAGACCAACATGCACTAGGGGTTGCAGCACAAACATGCATTAAGAGCCGAGGCCGGACATGGACTAACATGCATTTTACCATCATTTAAATAAAAAAGTAAAAATAACCAACCACAGAGTAAATGCTTTAAGTATGAATAATATTGAGAATGAATTACTACTTTTTTATGTGCACTTAACACGTACAATGTTAGTAGACCCCGCCTATAATAATAAAAAAACAGGTGGTTCGCAGTGATCAACAGTTTGGCCACCCCTGATGTATATTATTGGTTACTTTAATGATTTACCCATTGGATTTTCACTGAAATTCCCTTTATATAATAGATTAATTTGCCATTTTCTTCCAGCACTTGTTACATTAGCAAGTTAGAGAAGCATTTGAAGGTGTGTAACGCCAAGCAAGGGGAGCTTCCCCCATTCATTAAAAAGAACTGCAATGTACTAGCCAATGATATTAGTAGTGCTGCTATAGAAGAAGGGCATAGAAGATCACTGGCGCGAGTATCTGATGATGTCTTGAAAGTGGTTATCAGTATTGTTGAAAAAATCTACAATGGTGAGTAGAAATCACACATAAAAAAAAACTAGTAAGACTCTCTGGAGCATACTGCGTATGGAAGCGAAACGTGGACTATCGGGCAGGCAGAATGGGGGCGGCTGGATGTGTTGGAGATGTGGTACTACAGGCGCATGTTGGGGATTTAATTTTTTTATTATGAGGTCAAGGGATCTTGCATCCCTTATGCTACTGCGACCATATTAGGTCTGTTGTGACATCCCTCTGTGTCATAGCTCACTCTCAAGACCTGTGTGAGTCATGTAGCTCACGACCTGTCATGGTGGTAGGAGCTTCACCTTCTCGGAGTCCAGTAGTGGTCCTCCAAGGATGTGACTTCGGTTGCGAGCGAGTGCGTCATAGTTATAGAGAATGTGGATGGGTGTTTCGTTATCCTCCATACAAAATCTGCAGACTGATGAATCATGCAGTCCAATTTTTGACATGTACTTCCTCAGTCTGCAGTGTCCTGTCGAGGTCATTGTTGGGTATTCATCGTTCGGAACATGTAAGGAACAACGAGGTTTTAAGCAGGGCTGGGGAGTCTAGGTGACTAACTAACTAACTAACTAACTACCTAACCATCACGCCGCTTCCCCGCAGGGGTAGGCAGAGAGAATAGAGCGCCACACCACTCTGTCCTTGCAAACATTCTTTACCTCTTCCACGTTCATGCATCTCCTCATACATACCCGCCGATTGTTACGACTCCTAACTGACCACTTTCAAGTATTTGGCATACCTGATCGTGCCATGTTTTTCTCGGTCTTCCTCTGCTTCTTTTCCCACTAACATTTGCCTCATAAATTTGTTTTACCGTTCTTTCCTCACTCATTCGTTCTACATACATGTCCAAACCATCTCAACACACCTTTCTTAATTTTATCGATAATGCTTATCTCAGCTTTGCATTCCTTCCTTATTTCACTATTCGCACATCTATCATACATCGTTTTGTCGCACATTCTTCTTGAGTCTAGGTGCTTACTCCATAAAGTAATACAACAGTGAGCCGAAAGGATAGGCCATAATAGAAGACACCCAGGCCTGCTTCTTAAGATTGCGGAGGATATGTACGAAGGCACAAACTACAGAGGATAACCCCGCTTAACCTACATGGACCAAATTATCTCCAACATGCTCGTAGCGTGTACTTAACGTTTCTTAAGGGACTGTAAAAAAACCTCAATTGAGGGAATATGCAAATGTATTAAAACACTTTAAATTTGATTTTTTATTTTAAAAAAATCATGAAAATATATAAACATATCGCTCACTCCTTTCAAAGACGTCATAAATCAAAAAACTTGATTTTTCAGGAAAACGTTGTATTAAAAATAAATATCAAGCCACTTATTGAACTTTTTACTATGCAACCCATCTTTTTAGGTAGAACCTGGAGGTTATTTCAAAATTTGAAAAACATTTAATATATTTAAAAAAAAAATTAAACAATACCTTTTCTTCAAAATGCAAAAACAACACTTTCTGCCCTGTAGCGGGTAAATATTAAGTTAAAAATATGCCTCTTTTGCTGGGATATAGTACATTTTCTGGGCATTCCGAAAACATGCACAACTGAAAATTGATGATTTTTGATTTATGACGTTCTTGAAAGGAGTGAGCGATATATGTATTAGTTTTGTTCCTTTTTTGTATAATTGTAAAGAAATTTAGACTTTATTTGTTTAATACAATTACAATTTATTTTAAATATATGTATACTTTGTATTAAATAAACACGTTGGATTGTTATATCTTATATCATCCATTATATTTATATAAAAGAAGAAAAGAAAAAGAGGAAAAAAGCAGAGGAAGACCAAGAAAAACATGGCACGATCAGGTATGCCAAATACTTGAAAGTAGTCAGGTTAGGAGTCGTAACAATCGGCGGGTATGTATGAGGAGATGCATGAACGTGGAAGAGGCGAAGAATGTTTGCAAGGACAGAGTGGTGTGGCGCTCTATTCTCTCTGCCTACCCCTGCGGAGAAGCGGCGTGATGGTTAGTTATATTTATATTAATTTTATGCTGGTGTTTTTCAGCACAGAACTCTAGCATAAAACAAGGTTTACCTGTAATTACACCCATTTGGCAGGCAAACATTAAATCCGGGATGTAAAATCCTGGTTTCATTAATATTTATTTACATGACATGGCGTAGTTGAGTAGAGGCTCGACTGCGAAACTGGCATCGCGGGTTTGATTACCGCCAATTGCAAAATTAATGCAAGAAAGATTTATTTTCAATTGGTCTGGGTGTTTGTGATGTATTTTTCACATTTACCTGCCCTATACTTACTATCCTACCTGCAGATAAGCGTCTAAAAGAGACACTTTGCGGGTTATTCCTTTTTTTTAAAAAAAAAAATGTTTTAGATGTGATATCTGGCAACATAGGCGAATGCAAACAGCACGACTGTCATCCCGCAGTCGTGGGGGCTTTGGACACTGGGGGTCGAGGAGATAACACCAGGAGACATCTGCTGCAGACGTCGGCGCTCATCCACATCTTGCAAGACCAGGGCCTCGTCTCTCCGGAAACTTGCTATGTTGAACTCGGGGCGGGGAAAGGTTCATAGTATTCCATGATTTGTAAATCTTGTGTTTGTGCTGAAAACTCATTGATAACTTCACCAAGCCATGTCGAAATGGAAGATTTACATTGATATCTCAACAAAGATGAAGAAGAATATAGAATTTCTTGAATGCTTTTTGCGGATACTTTGTGGCACATTTTGTAAACTTTATAAAATAAACAACTTTGT
This sequence comes from Brachycentrus maculatus, assembly GCF_059751285.1. Classification (NCBI taxonomy): domain Eukaryota; kingdom Metazoa; phylum Arthropoda; class Insecta; order Trichoptera; family Brachycentridae; genus Brachycentrus; species Brachycentrus maculatus. Next base: position 195,775 of record NW_028281147.1, read on the forward strand.
TTTTAACCACTTTTTTTATTGGTACATTTTTTCTACAACCGGTTTCGACAAGAACCTTGGCATCATCAGGGTTTAACATGTACATGTTAAACCCTGATGATGAAACCAGTTGGATAAAAAATGTACCATTGAAAAATGGGTAAAAAACAAAGTTGTTTTATTTTATAAAGATTATAGAAGTCTGGGCATTTACAGGGTAATTTTTTTTAGGTCATCTCTCTTTCTACTTAGCACGAACTGTGGACCCAGTTCCGGATTGTTCTGTGCTCCTAGTTGACCGGGCTTCCCACAGGCACAAACAGGACAACAAGTTGAGAGAGGACATGTTGGTGAAGGTTGATAGAGTCAGAGCCGATATATCAGACCTTCAACTATCAAAAGTGGACTGCGTTAGCAAGTCAAAGTCACTTGTCGCGGTGTCCAAACATCTGTGCGGTGTTGCTACTGGTGAGAAAAAATTATACTCTCAAAATTTGAATCTTTAAAGCATTTATTTTGTGGTTACATCTATTGCTTTTTGTTGTTGTTTCTTTTACAATACGAAAGAAGATGGAAGTTTGAGCATCCTAGGGCTTACGACTTGGCATTTAGCCTTAGCCATATCCTAACAATAACCTTAACCATACCCAGTTTTATTGGAATCTAACGTCAAAGATACTCGATGTTATTGTAATTTCACCTAAACTATACCCAGTACACCTCCGCCTCCGTAGTGTAATGGTCAGCACGCTCGGCAACCGTTCTGGAGGTCCCGGGTTCGATTCCCAAGGGGGGTAAAATAAATATAAGTGATTTTTTCACTGTCATATTTATTCAATATTACGCTGGACTGGTACCTGAAGTGGAGGGCTGATCACCTTTCCTTTATATGTAAACGATCAAGATAACACTGTGTTTATATGACGCAGTGCCCTATGCACCATTGGGGTGCGGATAATGCGTTTTATTATTATTTATTATTATACCCAGTACATATTATCGTAATTTAACTCTTACTTTACCCAGTTTTATTGTTATTTACCCATAACTATCTCTAGTATTATTGTAATTTAACCTTAGTTATACCCAGTATTATTGTAATTCAACATTAACTATACCCAGTATTAATGTAATTCAACCTTTCAGATCTCGCTCTCAATTGTGTCACAAACCCTGATGTTATGGAGAAGACAGCTGGACTTGTAATGGCAACATGTTGTCATCATCGGTGTGTCTGGGGAACCTATGTTGGCAGGTCATTTTTAGAGGTTGGTATGCATTTATGATACACTTTTTTTAAGAGTGTTATCAGATATAAAAATAAATATTCAATATATAAAGAAATGTTATTCCACAAAATTAATGCCAAATCAATTAAAAACATAGTTTTAAGCTTCACACAACATTATTTTATTATATGTATTATTGAACCATATCCGCTCCCTATGTGGCGCATATGGAGTCCACAAACTGTCTCCAGGCTTTTCTGTCGGCAGCCAGCTCCCTTGCATCCTTTCAAGTCAGGTCCGGGTCCCGAAGTTCTGACGAGAACTGCCGACGAATTGTCAGCAGTGGTCGTCCTGGGCGGGGCAAACCTGATGCCTTGTAAAAGAGGAAAGCTTGATTAAAGCCCTCGGGAGGCATGCAGAGTACATGGCCACGCCAGACAGCCTTCAACTATTAAATGCGGACCCTACGAGTCCTAATCGCACCCCTAGTTCCTTTTAAAGACTGCCATTTTCAGTTACGTACGCTCTTTAGTACCTACATGAAACTCTCGACTCTTTTGATGGGCTGGCAACTCAATGTCAAGGTTGCTTGGCATCTAGGTACAACATACCGTTATGTTAATTAATATGCCCATTTTGTGTTATTGTTTCAGCAATATAACATAACACAGTCACAATTTGATGTTATTTGCGGCTTGGTGTCTTGGGCGACGTGTGGATCTGGACTTAGCAGAGAGCGGAGAGCTCAAATAACCAAATCAAACGCCAAACAAGCGAAGAAAGCTAAATATGACAATGTGTCTAATGAAGCATCAACCAAAGTAGAGAATGAAAAATCCCCTATCGAAGACGAATTGATTGATAATGATTCCATTACCGATGAAAGTGATTCTGACTCTTCAAATGATTCCAGTGATGATGTTAAAAAGATCACTAGTGATTTGCAGTCTAATAAACGTAGTATTTCCATCACTAAACATTTAGGCTTGACAGTGAGTCAACGAGAAGAAATTGGATTCAAAGCCAAGGCCATTCTGGATTGGGGCCGTTTGCTTTTCTTACGAAGAAAAGGTTTCGATACTAATCTTTGGTTTTATGTAGATAAATCCCTTTCACCCGAAAACGTTTGTATTGTCGCTGTTAAATATAATTCGTCTTTGATGTAAATATATTTGTTTCATGGTTTTGTAAAACAAACTAACTAATCATCATGTCGAAGAAAAGGTTTCGGTACTAATCTTTGGTTTTATGTAGATAAATCCCTTTCACCTGTAAACGTTTGTATTGTCGCTGTTAAATATAATTCGTCTTTGACATAAATATATTTGTTTCATGGTTTTGTAAAACAAACTAACTAATCATCATGTCGAAGAAAAGGTTTCGATACCTACTAATCTTTGGTTTTATGTAGATAAATCCCTTTCACCTGAAAACGTTTATATTGTCGCTGTTAAATATAGTTCACCTTTGACGTAAATATATCGATATCATTATTTTTATGTAAAACTCACTAACTAATCATGTTGCTTCTCTGCAGCATACTTTCATACCTTCATACTTTGCATGGTCAGGTTAGGAGTCGGAATAATCGGCGGGTATGTATGAGGAGATGTATGAACATGAAAGAGGCGAAGATTGTCTGCAAAGACAGATGTGTGTGGCATTCTATTCTCTTTGTCTCAGTGGTGTGCACAGAGAATTAATTAGGGTAGGTAGCAAGGTAAGCTAGGTACTACTTACTAGGGTAGGCAGTAGAGGTAGGTAGTAAGGTAAGCTGTCACTACTTAGTAAGGTAGGGTAGTTACTGGTTGCGTTTTTATATGTCATGCGGGTAAGTTAGGATAGGCACTGCTTCTCTGCCTATATGAAAGACACACCCCTGCTCTGCCTACCCCTGTGGTGAAGCAGCGTGATGGTTAGTTATGATACTTTTGTTACAGAACAGTGCAGTTTGCAGTGCCAATGTCTGTCATTGAGGAAATTTTAAATGGATAGTAAAAAAGAAAGATTTTGCTCGTACAGTACATTTAATATTTATTTCACACAGAAATAATATTCAGCATTTATCGACAAATAATTGTACATTCCTTGATACAATAATATTTGGTTATACTATATATTAATCACTAATGCAATAAGAACATAGAAATTTTCAAAGCTTAAGAAAAAATAATTCGATAAAAACATAAATTAACTCTCTCAACAGCTTAAACGAAGTTAACAACAGATGTTGATTGGCTGGGCTTCATTTAAACAGTCAATAATATTAATTTTGTTGTGAAATAAAATAAAGATTTAAATACAGATTAAGATTGACATATAAAACATATTACATATATCTGAATTAGGACAATGCTAGAAGTGCCTTTTTAGACCTTACTTGAAAATGTTATGTGGTGCAGACAGCTTTTGTAAAATGTATTTTAAAAGTTGATTTAATAAATATAATTTATAAAAACAAACAGTTGTATTTATTGCTAGTCCTCTATGTGTAGTTGCATTTATTTTGGGCCCGGATGAGAGCCAAGAGTTTCTTTACAGGACCTGGGAATGTGGCGGGAGTTTTCAAAGACCTCTATATACAGTTTGGCAAAAAGACCTCCCGCATTTAGATAAAACGTTGTGTGAGTTATCATGGATGATACGTCAGTGCAGGGGATGTTGTTCAGTGGCAGTATACGTGACATTTTCAAAGGATGCGATGGTGTAGCAAGGAGAGCGTTGTGCGTTCGCTGTGGAGGATTATATTCAAAACGATGGTTCTGTGATCGCAATTGATTAAAAACTATTCAAGTTTGTGTGTCAAACTTTAGAACAACAGGTTCTAGACTGAACTGCACTGCACTGCCTAGCTGACCTCACCATAACAACGCCAGAAAATGTGGCGGGTGTAGGAGCATCCATCCGGTAATCTTGAAAGCATTCAGCCCTTAAACAGGTACTTCCCCTGGGATTGTCTAATAGGAGCGCAAGAAAAATCTTCCACAGAGATCTTCACATGCCCAAAATAATGGCCACCCAAGAGACAACAACTAACTGAGACAGCTTACGAAACTCACAGAGCTGTGTGTGCCGATATTCTTCATTTTGTAAGAGGTATTTTTGCCAGATTATCTATATTAAGGTTCGATTGCACGTTTTATGTGCTCACAACTCCAACAACATAAGCTTTGGCATTTATATAAATGCTGAAATGGTTTGTGCTTTGTGAACACTGCCGTGGTATCACCACTGTTCCAACATCGTACAGAGCTGGGGTTACAACCATTGAAAGCATTTTACCATACTCATTAATTGAACAGGTGAGTTTTAGATCAAATTTTGCTATATTTTGTAAAATTTCGATAAAACTACAAATATTTTTGTAGAGCTAGCAACTCTGCTTTATTAATTTACTAAATATCGAGGACCATTACAGACTGAATGCAAATTTACATCATTCAAATTTTCTACTGAGATGTTTACAATTTAAAAATATCCAAAGTTGATTTGATATTTATGACAGGCACTTCTAACTTTTAAACCACAGAGATAATGTTTTTTGTTTCTCAGAATCTATATAATAAATTTAGTAAACAGGATTATAATTATCATTTTAGTGGCAACATTACTTAGTTTTTACTTAGTTACATTGGATAATCAAAAATACTGCCAGATATTAGTTAGGTAAAGAAAACAAAATCTGTCTACTTCAAGGTGATGATAGTCTGTCATACGTTTTGAAAGACAACTGGCAGAAAAAAGTACCTAATAAATATTTTTTTAACATGTTAATTACTTATGAGTGTAATTTATAATATGAGATCTTAAAATATATGAATATATTATTTACAAATTATATTTTTTCTTTTCATAACATTCGCAAAGTATATTATTTAGACAAATGAAATAAAAAGTTTCTAATATATTTTTGATCAATTGAATAGCATCTGTAATCAAAGTGTTGCATAGGGCTGGTAAATATATATTTATACAAGTTTTATTCAATACAGTGTTTATTCTTCTTGTCTGTCCAGAAACGGTCCTTGTGAGTCTGTAATAAAAATATCAACTATTAATTGGTGAGGTTTTGAACTCAAGGAGATGAATTTTTGAGTCTGACAGGAGTAATTAGCAAGTATTATGCTATTCTAAGAGGAGTAATCAGTTGGTATTACAACAGGAGCAATCAGTAAGTATAGGCCGAGTCTAACAGGAGTAATCATCAATACTTATGCGAATCTAACAAGAGTTATTAGTTAGTATATATTACACATGTCTAACAGGAGTAATCTGCAAGGATTTTTCAATTTCAACATAAGTAATCAGTTAATTATACAAGTCTAACGGGAGTAATCAGCAATTGTTAGTATTATTCAAGTTTAATGTGAGTAATATCGACGTGCCCTATGTAAAGTGCTCTAACTACATTTTTGTCAATTTTGAGATATTTGGTATATGTTATCAACTGACCTTTATCAATAAAAATAAACAAATAAAAAAATAAAAAATAAAAAAATTACACCTAGTTTTCAGGCGTATAAAACACTATCTACATGGAATTTTCGAAATGAACTGAACTCCTAAAACGCTAACTATTTAATTTTGACAAAGCATAAAGTTTTAAAACGATTTAATACTTTATTCTTTCGTGTTTTTGAATGAATAATACTAGTTTAGAATTTCAGATAAAACCGTTAATTAATAAAAAAAATATGTTGAAAAAATCTTCTTAGCTCTCTCCTATAAAATAACAGATTTGCAGATAGAGTACTTTACGTAGGGGCCGTTGATATTACACATGTCTAACACTTAATTAGTAAGCATTATTCAATTTTAACAGGAGTCGGAAGTCTAACTGGAATAATCAGGAAGTATTATCTGAGTCTAACAGGAGTTATCAGTGTGTATAACATAAGTCTAACGGAAGAAATCAATTTGTGTTATCTTTACCATCCATTGTGTCAATGCTCCTCTTGCCCCAAAGTCCTTTTAGATTATTCCAGCCTGGCTCTCGCTTATCTGTTGATCCTGTTAAACATACACATCCTGAGTTAATTCATTCAATTTTACCGCTGTGTCAATTCGACTTTGAGGTTGATCATCGTTACTTTACTAATGAAAACTATTATGGTTCTTCAGTATGATCAATGCAGCCAGGATTTGAACCTACGACATCATACACAGTCGCTTTGCATGGAACTCCAACATTAAATATACTACAACATTTTGAGTGTGTCCAAATACTTGTTCACAAAATCTGGATTATCTCCAATTACAGGAGTTATTTTCAAGATGAAGAAGAATATGGAAGTCTGGGCATTTACGGGGCTTACGACCGTCATAGGCTGGTTTGAGTGATCACTTTACACACGTGTAACATTCACCAATTCTACCCATTATTGACAACCACACTACTCAAATTCTTGGAAGTTCTATATATATGAACCAATTTAGAAACCTTGTTCATGAATCACTAAAACTTCACTAGAGACTTCTTCATCTTTGATGAGATGTCAAAAAAAAAAAAAAAATTAAATATACTATTTCAAACGTTTATAAATGCTATACGGTTTTACTAATTTTTTTGATCAATTGATAAATTGCAGAAATTCTACATTAGGCACTGCAATATTTCAAAGCAATGTGGTGTTGAATTTTAATTCTACAAAGGCAAGATGATCGGTTCTGTTTTTCAGTTATTATTTCATCCTGGATGATATTTAGTAAATATTATTGTTGTCTCATTAAGATGAAAGTCTATTATTTCTATACAAAAGAAGATAAAAGTCTGAGTATTCTATTGGTTTACAACCTGGCAGTTGGCTAGCTTAAGTGATCACTTAACACACTTGTGTCATGTTAACATTCTGCCCATTATTGAACCTCTATATTGCATTAAATCTTGGAACCTGTATAAATGCAATGAGGCTTAGATCCTTCCGCATACCAATAAGGTCTTCTTATAAATTTAAGAATCTGTCTGTTTCGTTATCCCTCTCTTGTGATATGGACTGCCAGCTGTCACGCCATCACTTTGGAGGTCTTCCAGGTGGTCTTCTTCTGTCTAGGTTCTCTTGAAGAGCAATTTAAGCTCTATTTTCTTGCATTTCAAGGAATTCCAGAATCATCTTCGTTGTCTTCCCCATCTGACTATATCCTCCATACAACATATTACTTAATTTTACTTAAAAAAAAATCATATTTGATTATATTCTTTATTCGCAACCAATGATGCATAGGGATAACTGCATCACTGCATCGTATCGACGTAGAGTTATCTTTGTCATGGGGATCAAACCCGGCACCTCCAGCAGGGTAGCCAAACGCGCTTATCACTACACTACGGAGGCGGACTGCTAATTTTACTTTTTACTGTACTCAATATTCGCAATTACATATGATTACATATTATACGATGTACTTACTAGATCTTAAAATATGCACATGCTTTTGCTTGCATTTTATAAGCAACAAAGTTTACCATCCGCTGTCGAAATGCAAACATCCCTGTAGGAGTTTTATGGGACAATTGGTATTACATTCAGTAGATGTTACATACATACATCTTTTTTTTATGAAGGAAGATGGAAGTTTGAGCATCTTAGAGCTTACGACCTGGCATTTGGCTGGCTTAAGTGATCAATTAATACACTTGTGTGACTTTCACCATTCTGCTCATTGTTGAATATCCAACAAATCATCAAAAGAACATCCAATATTAAAAAATGAATGCAATATCATTCATTTTTTAAACTTGTACATGTACAATAGGCTTGGACTCTGTTCCCATGTGAGTATAACTCAAGTGGTAAAAAACGAAGTGTTTTCTTTAATCATTGAGTATAACTCAATCGATTTGGCAGTATGAGTTATTAGTTGGGAAATGAGTGAAGTACGTATATGTATAATGTAAAGTATACTAAAACGAGTGGAGTATATGTATATTATAAACACTTAAAAGTGGTATTACACAATGTGAATGGTGAACGATAAGGAAGGTGTTGTTTTAACCTGTCTAGGAGTGAGTTTTTGCGGACAAAACTGTATCTGGGGAGTGAGTTTTAGATCTGGGGAGGATAGTTGATGCTATAAGAAACATACTTTCTTTAATATTTTTTTTAATTTACACCAGTAAATATGATTTGATTTGTGATTATATTGTTTGAATACAATCACAGATGGCAGTACAAGTGCTATTTTATGCATATGGTCGTACATGGCAGGCGTCGTGGCGTAGTTGAGTAAACGCTCGACTGCGAAACTGGCGTCGCGGGTTCGTTTCCCGCCAATCGCAAAATGAATTCAAGAAAGATTTATTTTCAATTGGTCTGGGTGTTTGTAATGTATGTATTTTTCACATTAACCTTCTCTATCCTTACTATTCTACCTGCAGACAAGCATCTAAAATAGATGCTTTGTGGGTTATTCCTTTTTTTAAAAAAAGTATGGATCATACATGTAAGACCATACTCCTTTGAGGGAAATTTGGTATGGCCGTAGTCCTGGATAGGTTAATAATATTGCTCATTAGTTAGCTATCTCATAAACGTTTGAGCAATTTGCAAAATTTCAGTAGTCTACCTCCATATTATCCCGCACTGTGACCAAAAAGGTTGCACGGGATAAAAAACACAATTTAAATAAATCATGAAGTAAAAAAAATGTGTATTTTATTTGAATAAATAAGGATGCTTTAAATATTGGGTAACCGAACTGGGTTCCATGCATTCGGTAAACATTCTGTAATTCTACTTTCATTATACTTGTACAAGCAAGCGGGATCTGCATCATTCAACTGATTTAAACAGGCTGAACATACCGAGCTTACCTCTGAAGTTCCCCTTGTACCCGGACCGCTTGCCCCAGGTTCCGTGGAGAGAACTCCAGCTTCTCTTTTCAGCGTCTTGGTCGGCATCAGCGTCATACATCCTCTCTGCGTTGTTGTTCAGTACCTTTGTAATTATTCATACATCTTATTTACCAAAACATACTCCAGCTAATCTGATTTATAATTATATGTTTTTACTGGCCAGAAAGCGACAAGGCCTGAAGCGCCAATTTCAGCATTTAATAGCGAAGAAATTTGCCTTAAGCTTTTATTTTTACGTAGAAAATTATGTATATATAAATATTTAAAATATTTTTTGTAATTATTTTTTTAAATTATTGAAAAATGAATGGAATTGATTAAGAAAATGTTGATAAAAATAGTACAAATCTTTGAATTTAATAATTTAATTAAAGGTTTTTTTATTCCAAAGGTTTGAAAAAATGTGGTTTGAAAAAAGGATTTTATTTGCGAATTGTGAAATTTTTTATTTTCAAATCTGAAACCGGGTTTATTAAAGTTAATTTATTAAGTATTCCATTTTAAAATAATAATTTTTATTTTTAAATTAATGTTCTTATCTAAATATGCATCTACTAATAAGAATAATCATGATTAATGTACCAAAATTTGTACATTAATTGACTTGACTAACCCCTTCCCCTTACTTTCCCCCTATCCTTATTTATAGAACAATTTTATATTTTATATTTTAGTTATTATACAGACCTGAATGATGGAAGTTTAGCTTCTGAAACATGTAGTCTATAATTAAACTCAAGTGGTAAAAAACGAAGTGTTTTCTTTAATTATTGTACCAAAATTTGTATATGAATCAAATATACATGAATTAAATGGTTGATTTTCTTACATATGGTGTTCCAAAAGGGACGTTTCTATGCCTCTTAAAATATGTTTTATTATGTATTATTCAAACGATTTAAAAAAAAGTGATTTTTAGCAATCTTAGCAATAAAAGAAATCATATTTGCTACTTAATAGACGAACTACAGAGCAACCAATATCGTTAGCTTTTATAAGTAAATGTCACTATCAACTAACTGACTAATATCTCTCTAGTTGAGATGTAGGGGGGATGAATTTCCAATGTTAATTTGATTAAAAATATTACTAAATATCTACATCTAGAACATTTTCCACTATCTGATACCATACATGACATCTCCATCGGACAAGATTTTGCAAGACCAACGGCGTTTTGCCTACCGCTCCATGTTTTATTTAGTATGAAATGTTGTGTTGAATGATGTGTCGTATGGCATTGAATTCTGGTCTATTGTAAAATGTATTACAATAATAGAAACAGGGCCCTTATGAAGTTATCCTGACACTGTAGCGCGAGTGGTATGTTTGCTTCAGCATATATACTACTCTAATTGATACCTTATTTGTTTTTGGTGTTTTTGTGTGTTTTCGGCACCATCTATATTTGAGTAGAGTAAGTTTAAAAAAATATTTGGGAAATGGTTAAATTAGATGTTTTCAGAAGATCTAGCAATATTTGGTAAAATGGAGATGTCTAAACAGCACAGTAAGTAGACGATATCATTAGCGTTTCTCTGCCTTTTTCAAAATATGATGCACCTAAGATATACCGGCATTTCAAGATTCCTTCAAGGCTGCTTTTAGTCATGTCGGGGTCAAATAACTGTTTTCTACTTTACAAACTATAAAGCTTACTATGTTAAGGGGTTTTCTATCGACCAGGTGCGTAGTTTGGGAAGAAGAATGACCTATCTCATCAAATGATATGCCGGCGTTTCAAGTTTCCTTCAGGGTTGCAATCAGCTATGTTTGGCTTGAACAACTGTTTTCTACACTACAAACTATAAAGCCTACTGTGTTAAGGGGTTTTCTATCTAGCAGGTACTAGGAAAGAAGAATGACCCATCTCATCAAATGATATGCCGGCGTTTCAAGTTTCCTTCAGGGTTGCAATCAGCGATGTTTGGCTTGAACAACTGTTTTCTACATTACAAACTATAAAGCTTACTATGTTATGGGGATTTCTATCTAGCAGGTACTAGGGAAGTATAATAACCTGTCTCATCGGAGCGTAGGCGTCGAGGGGTCCTGCTTCCATGTAGTCCTGGTCAATGGGAGAAGGGCTGGCGGACAGGAGTTCCAAGAGATCGGCAGCAGCGGAGTCCCTCTTGCCCCATCCTCCGTGCAGATTGTTCCAGGCGCGCTTACCCCAGCCTCCCTGGATTCATAATTAAATCTATTATTTTATACCATCTTTTTTTTAAATCTCTGAATGTTTTTTAATAGTTTTATAACATAAATGTGGAATTGTTTAGTTGGCTTTTTTTTAACGTAACTATTTAGGTTAATGTAATGTAATGTTTATTATCACCCATTTTTTTATTTTGTCCGCCTCCGTAGTGTAATGGTCAGCACGGTCGGCTACCGTTCTGGAGGTCTCGGGTTCGATTCCCAAGGGGGGTAAAATAAATATAAAAAAAATAAAGTGATTTTTTCACTGTAATATTTATTCAATATTACCATGGACATGGTACCTGAAGCAGAGGGCTGATCACCTTTCTTTCATGTGTAAACGATCAAGATAACACTGCGTTTATATGACACAGTGTCCTATGCACCATTGGGGTGCGGATAGGGGTTTTATTATTATTTTATTAACTATTGTTTATTACATAATTTTTTTATATGTAAAGCTGTACAATTCCCGAACAAATAAAATAAAAACAAATAAAATATTTCAACAAAAGATTGTTTGGTAAAATAAAGATAAACAAATTTTGATTTGAAGAGAGAATAAGTGTTTACTGTGGTCCCCCAAATGTAGACGTTTTTTATAGCTAGATATTTAAATTAGATATTTTATGTGGTACCCCAAATGTAGGATTTTCAGAGGTTAAAGATATTTCAAGTAGAGATTTTTTTAGATCTTTTAAGAAAGATGGAATTATTTTTATGAATACTGTTTATTGTGGTGTCACAGATGTAGGATTTTGAGAGATTAAAGATATTTAAAGTAGAGCTTTTTTTAGTCTTTTAAGAAAGATTTAGTTATTTTTATGAATACTGTTTATTGTGGTGCCACAAATGTAGGATTTTGAGAGGTTAAAGTATAGATTTTTTTAGTCTTTTAAGAATGATGGAGATATTTTAATGAATACTGTTTATTGTGGTGCCACAAATGTAGATTTTTGAGAGATTTATAGATATTTAAAAAAAATATGCAGTTTTTCTTGTGAATAGTGTTCATTGTGATGCCCCAAATGTAGGGTTTTGAAATATTTATAATTATTTTATTGATATATTAAGAAAGACTGGAGTTATTTGTGAATACTATTTATTGTGGTGCGTCAGATGTAGGTAGGATTTTGAGAGTTTTATAGATATTTCAAGTAGATATTTTTAGATTTTTAAGAAAGACGGAATTTTTGCCAATGCTGTTTATTGTGATTGCAGTTTGATTCTCTATAAATCAATTATAAAAAAATAAGGATATCTCCACTACCTAATGTTATTTTCACATGTAATCGATACCCTATTTACAACATTTTGAGTGTGTCCAAATACTTGTTCACAAAATCTGGATTATCTCCAATTACAGGAGTTATTTTCATATTATTTTTTGACATCTCATCAAAGATGAAGAAGAATATGGAAGTCTGGGAAGTATATATAGAACTTCCAAGAATTTGAGTAGTGTGGTTGTCAATAATGGGTAGAATTGGTGAATGTTACACGTGTGTAAAGTGATCACTTAAACCAGCCTATGACGGTCGTAAGCCCCGTAAATGCCCAGACTTCCATATTCTTCTTCATCTTTGATGAGATGTCAAAAAATAATATGATACCCTATTTATTCAAACCGAAGCGGATCCAGTCATAATAATTATTAAAAACCCTTATCCGCACCCCAATGGTGCATAGGGCACTGCGTAATACAAACGCACTGTAATCTTGATCGTTTACACATGAAAGAAAGGTGATCAGCCCCCCGCTTCAGGTACCAGTCCAGGGTCATATTGAATAAATAGTACAATGAAAAAATCAGTAATATTTATTTCCCCCCCCCCTGGGAATCGAACCCGGGACCTCCAGAACGGTAGCCGACCGTGCTGACCATTACACTACGGAGATGGACATAATAAAGTGAGTTTTATTTTTACCACACTCAAAAAATTAAGACAAAGGGAACTTACGTGCAGGTTGTTCCAGGCTCGCTTGCCCCATGCGGCATTCATGTCCTGCCAGCCGCGCTTGCCCCACCCCCCGTGCAAGCTGTTCCAGGCGCGCTTGCCCCATGCGGAGTTCATGTCCTGCCAGCCGCGCTTGCCCCATCCGCCGTGCAAGTTGCTCCAGGCTCGCTTGTCCTCGTCCAGCTCGGAGCTCATCGGGTCCATAGGCTGAAAAACGGTTGATATTGGTTAAAACGAGTTCAGAGCTCATTGGATCCAAAGGCTAGATTATGGTTGATATTGGTTGAAAATGGTTCAGAGCTCATTAGGTCCATGGGGCAAAAATGGTTTATATTGGTTGAAAATGGTTCAAAGGACATTAGATCCAAGTGCCAGAAAATAGTTTATACTGGTTGGAAATGGTTCAGAGCTCTTTAGATTCATGGGGAAAATGGTTTATATTGGTTGAAAATGGTTCAAAGGACATTAGATCCAAAGGCCGGAAAATACTGGTTGGAAATGGTTCAGAGCTCATTAGGTCCATGGGGCAAAAATGGTTTATATTGGTTGAAAACGATTGAGAGCTAGCTCATTGTATCCAAAAGCTGGAAATGTGTGATTTTGAATGCAGTTCAGAGCTTGATGGATGCATAGGCTGGAAACGGTTAATATTGGTTGAAAATAATTTAGAGCTCATTGGATCTATAGGCTGGAAAACGGTTGATCGTTGAAAATGGTCTAGAGCTCCTAGAATCCACGGGCAACAAAGGTTAAAAAAATGGTTCAGAGCTCATTGGATCCATAGGTTAAAAAATGGTTGAAAATGGTTCAGAGCTCATTGGATCTATAGGTTAAAAAATGGTTGAAAATAGTTCAGAGCTCATTGGATTTATAGGTTAAAAAATGGTTGAAAATGGTTCAGAGCTCATTGGATCCATAATTTAAAAAATTGTTGCTGTTGATTGAAAACAGTGCAGAACTCATTGGATACATAGGTTGGAAAACGGTTGATATTGGTTAAAAACAGTTCAGAACACATTAATTCCATAGGTTGCAAAATAGTTGGTATTAGTTGGAAATGGTTAAGAGCTCATTGGATCAATGGAAATGTACTGTAAATGGACTGGAAAATATTTAACATTTGTTGAAAACAGTTGATATTGGTTAAAAAATGGTTTAGAGCATATTGGATCTATAGGTTGCAAAATTATTAATGTTGGTTGAAAATGGTTCAGAGTTCATTGGATGCATGGGCTGATAAATCGTCGATATTCGTTGAAAATTCATTATGATAAATCGTTGATATTCGTTATGATTTCCCATAAATATTTCAAAGATATGGGAATTCGAGTAACAAATTCCAAGAATTTGGTAATTTTTGATGTTAATCTGCGGTTTGTAATGAAACCAACTTACAAATTAACTGGTTGGATGCGGTCAGAAAGGAAAACGTTTTAACGTAAAGCTACTTTAAGACCTACTCCAAAATTCAAATTAAAACTTAATTGACGTTAATAATATTTTAATGACGCCACAAAAAAGCTACTTCAAAAGTTTGATCTAAAACGTTATCATTAAGAGTCTAAAAATAACATTTTAACTTATTACGTTATTCTGAGAGAATTTAAGTATTTCACGATGTTAACTCGTAAGCTGCGGATCGTATCTATTGTCGTTTTTTATAGAAGTACCGTTGACTGCGGATCGCATGCATAGTCGTTTTTCAACTTTACGTACTTATATGGATAATTTTAACCTATGGATAATTTTTTGCACTAAAATTTGGTTCGAGGCATGGATGAATTAGTTCTGTTTGATTTATTGTCATAAAATATCAAAATTATTTTTATTTAGTATCAACTTTATCGTGAATACTTCCGGTCGGCTCGTGCTCCGCAGATACGACAGCCGCGTCTTCTATACAGCCGCCATACTTTAGGCCGCGAGTCCGTAAATGTTAAAATTTTTGTGTAAATACAAAATAAAAACATAATAAGTAAAGTGCATTGTGTACTGTGAACATCTATGATGGATATCCGAAAGTTTCACTACAAAAAATAGGCAAAAATATGCTTTTTTGTCAAAAATATTGTCATGTAAAATAATCCAGCACAGGACGGAAAGTTTGACACTCGAAATCGAGCAGCATAGAGGTTAAAATAATAATAACGCCTAATTTATATGTTTTGGATATGTGGAACAAATAAGTGAGGAAAGAATATAAAAAAATAGATTTGAGAATTAATGAAGTTGGGAATGGTAGAGAAGATCCACTAAATCCTGCAAATAGCCCAATACTTCATAGTGATTTATTATAATAATATAAATAATTTTGTATAATTTATATAGCGCCATTTTCGTATAACCAATGGCGCTACCTCGACTCAGCCGATTACCTTAAATCAAAACGCCTTTTCAATTAGGCGGACATAGTTTTAATCTCGGGCCAGAGTATAATTAAAATATAACAAAGTTTAGATAAACAATTTGAGAAATAGCGCCCGTAATAGTTAAGTTTTCCAATAAAACTCCCCTTGCGCTGGAAGGGCCCGAGCACTGATTGACTGCGCTAATTTAACTTTATTTCTTCCCCTAAAAGTTTGCAAAAGAAAATAATTAACAATAAAAAAGGTAAAATGCCATTGGTTTTGTACAGATTTCTTTACGTAAACCATCTTTATTTACCTTTTTGCTGTCGTTTACTTAATTAATTTTAAGGGTACGTTTTTCAAGCCCCATTTTTGATGAGGATACTTTGAAATACACGATATTTCAATGATTACCTTCGACTCGGTGCGTTATATTTTTCAATTTAAATTTCAGTTTGTATGTACCAATATTTCCTTAAAGTATTTTAAAGAACGCCACACCAATATGTATTTTTCAAACAATCTTCGCTTCTACCACATTAAGACTCAACATACGATAAATCGCAAATCAATTTTCTTTGAACCCAGGTAACATTTGATGTTTTTAATTGATGTTTTACTTAGTAAATACCACTATTTCTTAAAATCTATTGTGACACGTGTTTCGATGCATTCCGCATCATTTTCAAACACCGTAATGATGCCGAATGCATCAAAACACGTGTCACCGTAGATTTTAAGAAATAGTGGTATTTACTATGTAAAACATTAATTAAAAATGGATAGATTTTACCACAAAGTGACTGCCGAACCAATTAATGAAACATTTGACGTGATTGAATTTGTGTTTAAAATACCGTTTTATATTGAAAAAATAAGTTCTCCTTCGAAATAAATATATGATGTTGAAAAAAACAGAGTTGTTGAAAGGTAACGAGTTAAAAAAAATCGGTAGCTACATATTCTAAAAAAAAATAAAAACTGTAATATATAAAGTATTTTTAAAAAAATGCGCGTAGTCCTCACGTGGGGCTTCTTTCGCAGCCGGGCGCTTACTGAACTGGATGTACTTGTAATCAACCGAATACTCCCCCTTAATAAATCTCCTCATACATACCCGCCAATTATTGCAATGGTTATTATTTATTTAGTTTTCTTCCCCGTTTAAAACTATTTTAAGTGTTTTTTTTCTAGAGAGTAGAGACACCATTAAAACTAATGGCGTACACGAAATACTGATGATCATTAATATTAGATTCTCAATACGAAACTAAAAAAAAATCATATCAAAAGTGAATTATTTAAATGTAATGTCGCTTCGATAAGTTCCCACGCGATACAGCAATCAGAATATAACTTTTCAATGTAATGATTCTAGATATATTTTAAATTCCAGAATTACTGGCGATCATTGACAAAAAAAACGCTGAAAAACGTATTATTTTTCTAATAAAATATTGTTAAAAAAAAGTTTCATTACGTTATTTTTATAGTCTGAGGAAAGTCAAATGGATGAAATTATGAAAAGTGTGTTGAGGTGAATTAAAAATGTGAATCAAATGAGTGAAGAAAGAACAGTAAAATTAATTTATGGACGTGAAACATGGAATTGGTAATTATTAAAATAAAAATAAAAATGTGTGGTCATGTGCGTCAAAGCGTATGATAGATGTGGTGTGATAATAAGTAAAGAATGCAAGGTTGAGATAAGCATTATCGATAAAATTAAGAAAGGTTTGTGTATTCAGATGGTATGGCCATGCGAATCGATTTTAGATTAATATTTTTTATTTGTATACATTCATTTAAATCACATTTTTTACATTTTAAGAACATTTTTTTGCAGAGACCCACCAAGCCACCTTGTGTGTCTTGTCGGTGGAGTTCTTTTTAAATACATTTTTTATTTTTAATTAATGTTTTACTTAGTAAATACCAATATTTCTTAAAATCTACTGTGACACGTGTTTCGATGCATTCCGCATCATTTTCAAACACCGTATGATGCGGAATGCATCGAAACACGTGTCACAGTAGATTTTAGAAATAGAGGTATTTACTAAGTAAAACATTAATTAAACATCGATAGATTTTACCACAAAGTGACTGCCGAATTTTTATTTATTACCCTACAAACCTCAATATACACCTGAATATTTTTTTTACTATCTTTTCACTACTTTTACCTTTTAGGATTTTTATGGAGTGTGTGGAAGTTTTTAGTGAGAGTATTTTAATGTTTTTAATATTTTTGATTTAAAATAAACCCTGATGATGACAAGGTATTGTCGAAACCGGTAGGTTAAATTGTATTAATAAATAAGTGGTGAAAACAAAGTAAATTAATTGTATAAAGATATTATAAAATGTGCCACAAAGTATCTGCGGAAAACATTCAAGAATTTTTTTTCACTATTCACGTGAATATGAAAACATCTGTAGTTTTCGAAACTAGTCGTGTGTAATGAAATAAAACTCATTAAGTGTTTAATAAAAAAAACATGTCATTCCAAAGTTAATGTCGAATCAATAAATAATATTTCAACATATATGAAGAAGAATATGGAAGTCTGGGCATTTACACACGTGTAACATTGACCAATTCTACCCATGATTGACAACCACACTACTCAATTCTCGGAACTTCTATATATATATGATCCAATTTTCCTATAATTGGAGATAATCCAGATTTGTGAACAAGTATTTGGATCCAATGACAACGTTATAAAAAATATTTAGTAAGTTAGATTAGGTGTTACCTGCGATTGGAGCTGCGCATTCGGGGGGCCCGATATGGGGTCGGCCGCCACCGCAGCCGCCAGGGCTACCACGGCTAGGCCTAGGAGCCCCCATGCCGTCCTTCCGTGTTGGCTAGACTGCTTCATCTGCAATAAAGAATGATTTTTTTAGAGCTTGATTGTGAATTAAGGTTGTTTTTTTCTGTCCATCACTTGTTAGGATTATGATACGTTTTGGTCGAGAAAAAAAACCCAACTTTTAAAAGGGTTCCCTAATAGAATGACGATGAAAAATGTTTTAATGATTAAAGAAAACACTTGTTTTTTACCAGTTGAGTTTTATTATAGACTACATGTTTCAGAAGTTAAACTTCCATCATTCAGGTCTGTATAATAACTGAATGATGAATGATGGAAGTTTAACTTCTGAAAAATGTAGTCTATAATAAAACTCAAGTGGTAAAAAACAAGTGTTTTCTTTAATCATTGTAACATGTCTTACCACAAAGTTAATGCCGAAACAATAAATAAAATAAAAATGTTTTATTTTTTTATTATTTTTTTTATACATATAATATTCCCGATGAGTGTTTTCTAGGTTGAGTGGGAATTGCTTTGAAACTGTTTCGTATCTGTCTGCTGTGCTGGTTAAAGTATTGTCAAAATAAATAAATAAAATATTTCATATGTGAACATCTATTTATACTCAATAAAAAGACAAAGAAAAGCTCTACGTATAAATTAGGATATGACCATCAATAAAGCTCCCTTATGACGATTAATATTATTGAGCTTAATGAATTATTGCCCATAAACATGACCCAAAAACTGCAGTTTAGTAGTTCGAGGGCTGTTAATAATTTAGTAAGTATGTAATTTTATATTGATATTTTTTTATTAAAATAAAACACTGGTAGACTGTAGAAACACTTCTTAACACAAGTAGACTGAATGCAGTCGAAATGCGATCTCTCAGAAGAATGTGCGACAAAACAATGTATGATAGATGTGCAAATAGTGAAATAAGGAAGGAATGCAAAGCCGAGATAAGTATTATCGATAAAATTAAGAAAGGTGTGTTGAGATGGTTTGGACATGTAGAATAGTTTTAAACAAAAATTTTCATGAACATAGTACTAGAAATAAGGATAAAATAAGACTGCCATTTTTGAAAAAAAACGAAGTAACAAAATTGTTTAATGTATAAGGGTTTAAAATGTATGATGAGATGCCTGAATGTGTAAAGAATGAGAAGAGTCTGAAATAATTATAAAATAAATGTTTTGTTTACTGTAAAAAGATGTAAATATATATAGGATGTAAAAAAGTGTAAATAATAGTTGGTATTAAATATAATATAAGCTAACTAAAGAAATGAAATACAAAAAATTTAAAAATAAAAAAATAAACGACTGTTACATACTAGAAAAAAATCTGGAAAGACTTTCGGATTGGCGCAATAAAAATAAAATCCATCTAAACTAACAAAAATGCAAAAATTTTCTAGAAAAACAATAAACCATTATTTTTTGTCTTTATTTTATAAAATGGAAAATTACAAAGTTAGTGCTTTAAATATAAAACATAATTTTTTTATTCTCGATTAACGAAGTATACCTAGAATCGGTAAAAGAAATAGAAAATCTAGGTATAATCTTCGATACCTAACTCAGCTTTCCATCGCACATTAACAAAATAACCAACAAAAGTATGAAGATGCTCGGTTTTATAAAAAGAATTACTAAAGACTTCGATATTGAAAGCTGTCCCACCGCATGCTCAGATCTGATACAGAAGCATCTAGGCTTCCGGACAGATCTGCTATTGCAAAGCTATTTTTTTTAAACTAAGTATCCCGATTTTACTGTGAATTTACATTTAAACGCTTTCAGTATACCTGTCACTGCCAATCTAAGTAAAAAGAAGTTTGTAAATCCATCACCAAATTTTCTAGAAGTACCCCGGTGCAGGCAGTGAAAGGGATTAGTATTTACTTCAATTAGTCAGCTAGATCCGACTCCAACCCGACGCTGGCCGGTACACAGACGCCCACAACCCCGACCAGCACAGCAGACTTCGATGGTATAAATACACTTACACTCCTGTATAAAACGTTAGTAAGGAGTCAATTGGAATAAAGAATACATTAATTAAAATCATCATATCCGCTAGCAGCGAGAGAAAGAGTTAAATAACGTCACAGAAGAGCCCTTAAGGTAGTATTTTACGAAAATTGTATTATATAAATTATCAAAAATAATTATCATATATTATAATTATTTTACATAAACAGTGGAGTTTCACCAAGAAATATCAAACAACTACAAGACGTCTTATATTCACGAAGTGGTATATTCAAGCTGTGACATCCAGATATGCCGAAATATTCATCAGTAATTTATGAATAAATAATACACTTCGGTAATTCAATCATAAGTAAGTCATGATACAACTATCAACATTTGAATGTTAGTTTGCGTATGTGACTAAACCAACAGAGCTACTCACTACGCCAAACTAATGCCGGAGAATGTTCGGATTAGTCGAGTTGGCTGAGAGTAAATTTAATATCATTAATACAATACACGATTATATTAATGCGTATTTATTCAAAGAATTAATCACACATATATGTCGTTAAGTCATCTTGTGTATGATGAGGATGTGAAGATTTACAATACGACTAGAATCTATTTATTTTTCATCAAACACATAATTAGAAATTACAATTTATAATGATGTGTCCTCGCTGGGTTTTATTTAAATTACTTAATTATAAAACTTCATAAAAATAAAACTGTTTATTACATGCATTCAAACCGTTATCCGCACCCCAATGGTGCACAGGGCACTGAATTATATAAACGCAGTGTAATCTTGTTCGTTAACACACGAAGGAAAGGCGATTAGCCCTCCGCTTCAGGTACCATTCCAGGGTAATATTAAAAAATATTAGAGTGAAAAAATCACTTATATTTATTTGATCTCCCTGGGAATCGAACCCGGGACCTCCAGAACGGTAGCCGAGCATGATGACCATGACACTACGGAAGCGGACAATATATATATATATTAAACCACTAATTCAGTTTTATTTCACGATTAGTTTTGAAAACTACAAATGTTTTTATCGACAGGTGATCACAAAAAAAAACTAACCAATTTTTTCTATGCAGTTAACACGCAAATTTATCGATGTAATCCCAGTCTAGAGCGGTTTAAAATTTGACTTCAGTGCTTGTTCAGAGTAACAAATCGGGATGAAAAATTACACTGAGCTTTTATCTGTATAAATTACAGAAAGCTTTACAAAGAAATTTCATTTACTGAAAGAATTTCACGAAACATTCCGTGAGTAGCGTGTGAAATACTGAAGGTACATAATATGTGTAAATGGAACCATTTACCGTTATTGCTACCTCTTTGTATGAACGCATTGTGTCATGTGGGAGGTACATATTATATTCTAATAAAAGCAGAGGATATGGCATTGAGTCGTTCGAGTTGTATGGAAATATTGAAACTATTGTATTTTGTGAAATGTGAAACGCTTTTTATGCAAATTTTAAAGAAAGGAGGCTTTCAAATTAATTTCTATTGGAATTGAATAAACATATATATGTATATATATATTTATAAATATATATATAATACATATATATATATATATATATATATATATATATATATATATATATATATATATATATATATATATATATATATATATATATATATATATATATATATATATATATATATATATATATATATATATATATATATATATATATATATATATATATATATATATATATATATATATATATATATATATATTTAAATAAATATATATATATATATATATATATATATATATATATATATATATATATATATTTATATATATATATATATATATACATACATATATGTATATATATATATATATATATATATATATATATATATATATATATATATATATAAATATATATATATTTATATATATGTATATATATATATATATATATATATATATATATATATATATATATATATATATATATATATATATATATATATATATATATCGGATACCAATCATGCTTTACGCTCAAAAGTGGTTCACGTTAAATAAGGCGCCTTACCCAGCTAACAGTAACAATATAATAACCAGCCTATGACAGATCGAAAGCCCTGTGAATACACAGACTTTCATATTTTTCTTTATCTATGTTGAGAATACAGAAAAGCTCTAGTATTATATTTTTTATTAAAAATTTACTTTATAAATAACACTGTACCAAATAAATAAAATATAAATTAAAAATGGTTAGATATTGCATTTCTTTTTATATATTTTTTTTTGTTTATTTTATTTCATTTCATAAAAAAAAAAGTTGTAAAACATATATGGCTGACTAAGTATTGCACCCACCACTTAGACAAGCTGGAATAAAGATTTATTTTTATTATTATTATTATTATTATTATTATTACCACAAAGTGAATTCCGAATCATTCGATCTAATATCCTATTTAAAAATGCTAAAATTTGGAGGTGTAAAACAGTTAAGCCCCATTAGAAACGCAAGTAGAAGGAAGTTTCGTCCATTACCGGTCACAGGCAGAAACGTGAGAGCTTTTCGTCAAGCCGAAAGCTTTCAGTGTTCCCTTCACTATGGAGTACTATTCCATTTGCACAAGGAGACAGTATTTTGTACATTTAATCTTACGAATAGTTCTGCCACGTGGTTCAAAGTAACTTTATAATATAGTCAAAACTGGTTACAAGAGACCTGGATATAAGAAAAAACTCTAAAAGAGAGCTGGCTAACGTTTCGTTATTTTAACATTATGTATGATAAAGCGTGCATATAAGAGAGACCTTTTATGAAGAGATTTAGACAACTTTTATGTTCAAGTTCGACTGTTTTATTTATTGATTTGACGTTTAATTTGTAGAACTCCATATTTTTATTTAAAATGTTTAAATGAAACATTGATTTGAGTATACTAAAATGGATATGTAATTTTATTTTTAAAAACATAAAAACGAAAATTCTCGTGACATTTGTTTCGCCTTGATAAAGGGTTTTCTCAAACTAATGGAACAGTTGAAACTGAAAATTAAATAATTGTCACGAGAATTTTTGTTTTTAAAAATATTTTTTGTGGACCGAAATCAGTATTTGAATAAAATATTTAAAATATCGACTGTGTGAATGTTATAATAAATTCACATACCTAAACCATCTCAAAATATCTTTTTTCATTTTATCGATTGCATTATTTCCTTGCATTATTTCCTTTTATCACCATTCAAATATCTGTCATGCAACGTTTTGTGGCACATTTGCCTGAGATGTGTGGTGAGATGGTTTCGGCATGTGAATCAAATGAGCAAAAAAACTGTAAAACAAATGCAATACATCGAATTGAAATTCGACAAAGAAAAATCTTGTTAATACAAAATACAGGCAATCGTTAACGAGAAGTGTTGCCATTGCCAAAATTTAACAAGGAATAGTAATTTACTATGTTATATTATAGATATAAATATTAAACTTAAAATTAAGTTCTAGAAATGAGGGTTTAAACAAAATTATTAAAATAAAGGAGTATATTTAATTATTCTGCCTTAAATTATTCGTCCCGTGTTATTTCTAGGCAGTAGTATTTACAAAACTTTAGAAAGTTATGTTACAAAAATAATAAAATTTAATAAGGAAAAACTTAAAGCAAATGCACATATCTTTTTACTTTTTAAATGTTTAAATAAAATGTCAGATTTATTGTCGACGGTGTATTGCTGTAAGGCTACAACCAATAACGAAAATTACAGGATTTCATAAATTTCTCTGCTTATTTTAAAAAACATTTTACGCAGTAGGTACCTGTCTCAATTGTTGCTGACGCCCGTTGCCAAATGCGTTAATTATGTATTCTACTTTTTTAATCTTTTATCCACACCCAATGGTGCATAGGGCACTGCATCGTTTATAAAAAGTGTTATCATGAACACATGATCAGCCATGCGTTTCAAGTATGGTCATAAGAACTCTAAATACTTCCATATTCTTCTTCATCTATTTATAGGTGTCAAAAAAGTTTAAAAACGTTTATGCATTGAACTGTGCAATGTACATATACATGACTGCGATTTTTTATTGCGGATGATTTGTTTGAGAATTGATGCTGCATTTTATTCTTTATGTATGTCGAGATGTCGAAATAAAAATTTAACTTTTTTTATTTATTATTTTTTTGACATCTCATCAAAGATGAAGAAGAATATGGAAGTCTGGGCATTTACGGGGCTTACGACCGTCATAGGCTGGTTTAAGTGATCGCTTTACACACGTGTAACATTCACCAATTCTACCCATTATTGACAACCACACTACTCAAATTCTTGGAAGTTCTATATATATGAACCAATTTAGAAACCTTGTTCATGAATCACTAGAACTTCACTAGAGACATCTATTGGTGAGATGTAAAGAAGCTTTTTTTTGTGAACAAGTATTTGGACACACTCAAAATGTTGTAAACTTTTTTTTGTTCTTTCGGGGATATATATTTTTTTTTACTTAAATCTACCTTATAAGCAATAACTAAGAGTCTTGTCGCCTTTTGTGGAAAGACAGAAGTTCTTATATCCGTTAAATTCAAGTTTTACGAGATCCTTCGTCCAATTTCATTCCGCCATTGAATTCCTTAAAGACACTAGCTCCAAATATTATTCTTCGAAAGCCTTTAAATTTCACGGTACGTATTGGAGTAATAATTTAATTTTCTAATTCAACAAGGCGAACTGTTTGACTTTTCTTTTCACCGTTTTCTAATCGGGTTCTTTTATCTTTTAAAAATCCTTAAAACAACATTTTCAGTCCGGTTTTGTTTTAAAGATAAAGCAATCCTTTTTCAGGAATTTCAAAAGACACAAACTTTTGAATTAAACCCTGTTTGACCTCTTGAGAATTCGATAAAATATTTTAAGATCGAAATCGTGAAAAACTCTTGTGTTTACTCAATTAGTTTTTGTTCTACGCTGGTATTATCGTAGATTTCAGTCTCTGAGATTCTATGGGATTTTTAAGGATTTTAAAGCATTTATCTCAGGATAAAGAATGACAAAAAGGCAAAATATTTCTTTTACGAATATTGATAAAATTAAAAAAGGCGTGTTGAGATGGTTTTATGCACATATACATAGTTAAGACTTTATCCGCCTCTGAAGTGTAATGGTCAGAACGCTCGGCTACCATAACGGAGGTCCTGGGTTCGACCTATGGGGGGGATCAAAAAATATAAGTGTTTTTTTCACTCTAATATTTATTCAATATTATACTGGACTGGTACCTGAAGGGAAGGGCTGGTCGCCTTTCCTTCATGTGTTAACTAACGATGAAGACAACAATGCATTTGTATGATGCAGTGCCCTATGCACCACTAGGTGCGGATGAGGATTTGAAGAGGTTACAACTTTAATATAGAGATTGTTATGTAATTTTTGTATAAAACCTTGGATAATTCCTTTTTTTCTGCCTTTGAAATGAGGCCGGCGCAGAAGGTAAAAATACTCTTCCCGTCCTTGAGCATCAATCGACACATTTCTTGTCCGAATTAATTATATTTAAAAAAATGCATTCGTGTAACGACCACAAAATAGATTTGAGAGGTAATTCAGAGGTACATATAAATTAGCAAAATTAAATAATCAGATTAAATAATAATCTTTTTAATTGAAAAGATTAGGAAGAGTTCTTTACGGTGGTATGGACATGTGGAGCGAATGACTAAGATAAAAAATATGGCGAATGTGAGAGGGAAAACAGAACGTGGACGACCGAAAAAGACTTGGCACGATCAGATCAATCAGAACCTAAAATCTGGCGGTGTCAAGAGTATGCGTAATCGGAGGGCATGTATGACTAGCTGTATGGATGTGAAGGAGGCGAGGAGTGTATGTCAGGACAGAAGAGTGTGGCGTTCCATTCTCTCTGCCTACCCCTGCGGGGAAACGGCGTGATGGTAGTAGTAGTAGTTATTATTTTTTTTTCTATTTATAACCCTTATCCGCACCTAATGGTGCATAGGGCACTGCATCAAATTGACGCAGTGTTATCTCGATCATTACTTACACGAAGGCAAGGTGATCACTCTTACGCTTCGGGAACCAGTCCAGGGTAATATTAAATAAATATTACAGTGTTAAATCGCTAATATTTATTTTCACCTCCCCCCCTGGGAATCGAACCCGGGACCTCCAGCACGGTAGCTAAACACGCTGACCATTACACCACGGAGGCGGACAAAAGGAGTAGTAGTAGGAGTAAATAATCAGTTCAAACTTTCAGTAGGAGCTGCTTCTCTCGTTTGGGTACCGAGGGTTAAGGGTGGCGGTCGTAGAGAGGGTGTGGGGGTGGGCTAGGTAAACCCAGAAGGGTGGTAATAATAATTACAGCGTAACAGGTGTTCACGCTCGCGCCAACAGGTGTTGACATAGAGTACCTGTTTACGGTGGGCTGGACAATAATTATACGTAATCGAAAGCTTATATTTGTTTTACAGTAAAATACGATTATTTAATATAATTACAAAAAATATCACTATTTAATTAACTTTCTTAATATTTTTACTTTTAAATATCGCTCACTCCTTTCAAGAACGTCATAAATAAAAAAAATCGTCAATTTTCAGTTGTGCATGTTTTCGGAATGCCCAGAAAATGTACTATATCCCAGCAAAAGAACATATTTTTAACTTAATATTTACCCGCTACAGGGCAGAATGTGTTGTTTTTGGATTTTGAAGAAATAATAATAATAAATCCCTCACCGCACCCCAATGGTGCATAGGGCACTGCTTCATATAAACGCAGTGTTATCTTGATCTCCGCTTTAGGTACCAGTCCAGGGTAATATTGATTAAATATTACGGTGAAAAAATCACTTATATTTATTTGACCCCCCCTTGGGAATTGAACCCGGGACCTCCAGAACGGTAGCCGAGCATGCTGACCATTACACTTATTTAATATAATTACAAAAAATATCACCATTTAATTTATTTGCTATATTTTTACTTTAAACATAAAATATCTTAAATTTTGAGATTGCGATGAAAAATATATGGGTCAAACCACGAGAAATTTAAAGATTAGAATTAAAGAACATCGTAGCGGTCTTGTCAGTAATTATTTTTCGGAATTTGCAAATCACATAATAGATACAAAATCACTTATTCCACTCTCATAAATTAAAATTATTACACCTTGTACCAACAAAGCCCAAATTATGAATTATTTAGAAAATTTAGAAATCTAAAAACACCTAAATTCTAATAATAATTTATTAAATAGTATATTGTTTCAAAATTCTTCACCTTTGCCTTCCATTTTTCCTTTGTTTTCTAACTCACCCCTCTCCTTATTTAAAGAACAGTTTTTTATTTTATATTTCAGTT
This sequence comes from Brachycentrus maculatus, assembly GCF_059751285.1. Taxonomy (NCBI): domain Eukaryota; kingdom Metazoa; phylum Arthropoda; class Insecta; order Trichoptera; family Brachycentridae; genus Brachycentrus; species Brachycentrus maculatus. The sequence goes on from NW_028281147.1 coordinate 223,552, forward strand.
ATGACGATGGTTTAGCTTCCGAAACTAGAAGTCATTAATAAACTCAAGTGGTAAAAAAACAAGTATTTCCTTATTATTTTTTATTTTATTTTTTATTTTATTTTTTTTTGACATCTCATCAAAGATGAAGAAGAATATGGAAGTCTGGGCATTTACGGGGCTTACGACCGTCATAGGCTGGTTTAAGTGATCACTTTACACACGTGTAACATTCACCAATTCTACCCATTATTGACAACCACACTACTCAAATTCTGGAAGTTCTATATATATGAACTAATTTAGAAACCTTGTTCATGAATCACTAGAACTTCACTAGAGACATCTATTGGTGAGATGTAAAGAAGCTTTTTACTAAGCAGAAACTCTTATATTAGTATGTGATTCATGAACAAGGTTTCTAAATTGGTTCATATATATAGAACTTCCAAGAATTTGAGTAGTGTGGTTGTCAATAATGGGTAGAATTGGTGAATGTTACACGTGTGTAAAGTGATCACTTAAACCAGCCTATGACGGTCGTAAGCCCCGTAAATGCCCAGACTTCCATATTCTTCTTCATCTTTGATGAGATGTCAAAAAATAATATGAATATAACTCCTGTAATTGGAGATAATCCAGATTTTGTGAACAAGTATTTGGACACACTCAAAATGTTGCTAATTGCTTATTGCATTTTAGATTAGATTACTATTTTTATTTGCACCTTGGGATTAAACGTGAATGAGTCAAGTTGTAGTTGTAATATTAAGGTCCACCAGGAATAATTACAAAATTAAACGTAAATCCCATTTTCTTGATTGTGTAATCCATTTATACCAAGCGCCTGCTCTAAAGAGGTCATTTCCAAGTTAAAAATAATTGAATTCGAGATGAAAATTCAGTAAGTACGTTTGACTGTAATACCGTGTTAGGCTAGGTAACACCTGTCCCTTATTTTTTAATCCATAGGGCCTATTTTCACAGCAAATACAGTAACCCGTGCTGATTTGTACCGGAACATTTTCAAACGAGCGATTGTCACTGACTCACTTTGTCGTTATTCAAATGCAATTAGTTTCGATGTTATTTTGCCATATAAGGGGCACCCTAATATGTATATGTAAATAAATATATATCACTGCATCATATAAACGCAGTGTTATCTTGATCATTAACATATGGTGGAAAGGTGATCAGCCATCCGCTTCAGGTACCAGTCCAGGGTAATATGGAATAAGTATTAGAGTGAAAAAATCACTTCTATTTATTTGACTCCCCTGGGAATCGAACCCGGGACCTCCAGAACGGTAGCCGAGTGTGCTGACCATTACACTACACTACACTATATAAATATATATATATATATATATATATATATATATATATATATATATATATATATATATATATATATATATATATATATATATATATATACATATATATATATATATATATATATATATATATATATATATATATATATATATATATATAAACACATATATATATATATATATATATATATATATATATATATATATATATATATATATATATATATATATATATATATATATATATATATATATATATATATATATATATATATTGATAATGAAAATGGAACATTTATTAAATTCATGGCCAAATAAGAGACCCCTTACGCTAATACATTTCATAATCACCGTATTTCTGAGTATGTCCATTTTTTTTCGCAAATTCTGGATTCGCTTCACTCATTTATCCCAGTTAAAATATTGTATCTTTTTGTTTTTTTTTTTAAATATTGAAATCAATAATGAGAAAAAAAAAACTTTTAAAAATAAATATGATTGGATTTACCTTAGAATTCTTGAATTTGCCGTGGCATAATCTTATTCTACAATTGATTTTATACAATGCATGCACTTCATGTTACATTAAGCCTATAGCACGGGTAGGTGGGCACTTAATAGATAAATCATTAAAATTATTCCAGCAATTAGTTCCCCGCACACGAGCGAGTTTAGTGAGTTTAGGTCGCGTTTGTTTCTGACATGATATGATCGAAATGCCGTTCTGTCGGTACTTGAGTGGGATCGGACTGACGCCGACGGCTTGATGCGTCAGCTGTTCGCGACGTCATATCTAGCAGGCTTCTGATAGAGATAGACCAATCTACGTATATTATTTTACCATACAACCTTATAACGTAATATTGTCAAGCTTGATAAGCTCTGAGTATTTGGCAGTGGCGAATCGTAAATTGTCAGATTGGGAAGCTATAGATGCAAGTATTATACTCGTATAAGTGTATAAAAGCGCCATCTTTGATGACTTTCAGAAAACGCCTGAAATATTCATGAAATCAATCATCAAATTAAACCCTTATCCGCACCCTGATGGTGCATAGGGCACTGCATTATATAAACGCAGTGTTATGTTGATCGTTAACACACGTAAGAAAGGTGATCGACCCTCCGCTTCAGGTACCAGTCCAGGGTAATATTGAATAAATATTAGATTGAAAAAATTACTTAAATTTATTTGAACCCCCCTCCAGGGACCTCCGGGATATTACTATCTATTTGTTATTAGATTTAAGTTTTGCATTGATATTTCTTCGTAGAACTGATTTGTATAGAATAAAATAACAACCATGTAGTTTTTTTCTACTTGAATTTCTAATTATTTCCTCTTCTTCGTCTTCTTCATCTAGGAAGCAAATTATGAAGGGATGGAAAAGTAGATAAATAATATATTGAGAGAAGAGTGAATGCAGTAAATATAATAAGTTATTTTGAGAAATTAAAAGACTTTGTTTTTTGATCCACTCACATTTTTATTAACAACCAACTAGTTTCGGTAACAACCTGTTGTCCTCTTCAGGGTTTAATTTGGATAAAAAAAGTATTTTTATTTCTCAAAATAAAATATCAAAATGATCTACAAAGTTAATGCTTTCAATATTCAAAACATAATAAATTGTGCTTTGAACAGAGTGATTGTAAATAAAAATGAGTCCATGGAAACCAAACTGGTTGTTCGCAACGGACTGCTGGTACCGACACTGATGTATGGAAGTGAAACATGGAACTGGCAAAGAAGGATGAAAGCAGAGTAAACGCTGGTGAAATGCGCTCCCTCAGATGAATGTGGCAAGATGTATGGCATAATTAAAAACGAAGTAAAACGAACAAGTTCGTGCACCTGTTTTAGGAATTCATTATGTACGATAATCTTGCATTCTGTAACATATTTCTCTCTTTCAAATACCATGACCTTTGACTAAAAATAAAGTAATTATATCAATTTTCAAATATCCGTGTTGTAGTATTTTTTTTTAAACTACCCCTAAGCGTTTAATTATTTTCTCTGATAGCATATCCATGTAATTTCCACCGTATACGAGTAATACTTGTGAACAAAGCAATTTCACGTTTGCGAAACGATTTAAACATGTGGATTTTCTAATATTTAGGTATTTTATTAATACATGGAGTATTACAGTAATTGGAAATGTCAAACACACTGCAAAGGCAACACCGAAAAACGTTATTTTTAATTGAAACTTGAATAAGAATGTATTCTTTATATTTTGAACATATTATTATTTAAAATATTAAATAAATCCCGAGTTTTAAATCTTTCAACCAATACCATAAGAAAGCTCATTTGTTTTCTAAATATATATTGAAATTATGAAATTTTCGTGATATAATTCGTGACTGAATATCAACATATGAGTGTGTCCAAATACTTCAAAATCTGGGTTGACTCTACTAAGGAGATATTTTGACATCTCAACAAAGATAAGGAAGAATATGGAAACTGGGTATTTACAGGGCTTACGACCGATTATAGGTTGGACCTTGCATACAAATAAAATGCTCTAGGCTTAATAAAAACTTTTTTCAATCCAACATAGTATAGATGGCTGTTTTTAATTCATATGTAATGTGTCATGAGATGAATATTAGATAAAGGAGTTCTAAAAGTTGAGTAGTGTGGTTGGCAATCATGGGTCATGGGGCTCAATTATTTCTGACGCCCTGTTGCCAAATACGTCAATTATGTATTCTTCTTCGTCAATTTTTTATACACACCCAATGGTGCATAGGGCACTGCATCGTATACAAGCAGTGTTTTATATATACCATATTAATATATATATATATATATATATATATATATATATATATATATATATATATATATATATATATATATATATATATATATATATATATATATATATATATATATATATATATATATATATACATAAATATAAATATATATATATATATATATATATATATATATATATATATATATATATATATATATATATATATATATATATATACATATATAACTTCAAATCAAAATGACAGAATGTACCAAAAATCACAAAAAAAAGTTTTTAAATCATAAAAAAAAAACAGAAGAGCTTTTTACTTTATATTTATGTATTAGTTATCTTTTAAAAAAGCAATTATCTAGGTGCCTAGTTTCATTGTTTTGTTTTCGAAATATGTATCATAACAGTTATCATAGACAAACATTAAGGTACTTTCGTATGCTTTAAATTGTAGGTTCAATTTATGTATATTTGGAAAGGTTGAATAAATATTGGACAAATTTATTCTGAATCCAACCCGAATATTTCAGGGACAGATGAATATTGGTGGATTTGAAATATATCAATATGTTTACTCAACATTAAACATACTTCTGTTGTATACATATACTTTTTATATGTACGCAGTAACACAACAATAAAGCACTCTTGCGACTAAGGAAACTCAAATACTCCATGTTTTTTAAGAGGTATGAATTTCAAGAAATTCGCTCAGTTTCCTTAAATAAATATATATTCGTTTAATGGATTTAAGAAAAGATAAACACATATTATAGACTTGTTTATTTTTTTACAAAAATGTTAATAAAATTAGTATATAACCACTCACCGAGATTTTTATGTCTACCGGTTTCGAGACGTACCCGTCTCTTCGTCAGGACAATCACTACCACAGCATGCAAACATTACCACCCTTCACCACCATAGCACCATTTACACACTTAAAACTACACAAAATGTTTAACGCATGCATTTAGTTTTAACCCTTTAGGTTAAAACTAAATAATATGGAGATTTTTTATATTAAGAAAGCACTTAAAAATAATATTCCTCTAATTAACAACCAAATAAATTTTACATATAGTCCATTGTTTGATTCGACATCGGTTAAACACGATTCGTCAATATCCAATTCGAACCCCCCCCACTCCTTTCATCCTACAAGTATATAAGTAGATTCGATTCCTAGTCTAATTTTAATGTACGTTTAACCTCGGCTCGTAACGCATGTCTGTATTGAAAACTATAGTGCATGTTGGTCTTCGGGTTGACCAAAAATCGCATGTGTTAGACATTTTGTGTAGTTTTGAGTGTGTAAATGGTGCTATGGTGGTGAAGGGTAGTATTGTTTGCATGCTGTGTTAGTGATTGTCCTGACGAAGAGACGGGTACGTCTCGAAACCGGTAGACGTAAAACTCTCGGTGAGTGGTTATATACTAATTTTATTAACATTTTTGTAAAAAAATAAATAAGTAAAAATGACCAACCACAAAGTAAATGCTTTAAATATTAATGATATTGAGAATAACATATTATAGATATTGAAGTTAAGCGTTAAAAATGCTGATTCAAAGAACTCTTAAAAATCTTATGAGGCGTTTTATTAATTAAATTTAGTGCATTCACTGTATTATTTAAAAAAAAAACATTTGTAATAAACCACTTAATGAGTTTTAATTTTCACCTGTAGATGAAAACATTTGTTAGTTTTCAAAACTAGTCGTGTATTAAAATAAAACTGATTAAGTGGTTTATATATTAAATAATATACGTCAAGATCGGTCTCACGCAGGTCTTATAAATACTCACCTTACTCTCTTTCAGCACGTATTTATTTCTTCATATATATTTTTTAAGCATCCAGCTACAGCAGAGGCCTTGTTTGAAAATATACGTAAATTAAATAAAAAAAAGCTTTTATTTCACCCGTTAATTTAATTAATATAAAATACTAAAAAAATAATTGGTGATAATCCAGATTTGTGTATTTGGACACAAAATGTTATAACTTCCATTCATCGTTGCAATGGGAAGGTACTATGACTCTATTAAATGTCTGAAATTCCCTGAAACTCTCCAGCATGGGCTCTCAATCTACCGCGAACCGTTGCAGAGCGTTTAATGCACCATACATCGCATCATTCACTCGCCACAATGCGATGCATTGATCACACCCGTCCTCCATAGCAATTAATAACAGCGGATTCCAGCACAGAATGTGAAACCTGTGCTAGATTGTAGCTTCCGTGTACACGGGTGCATTAAAGTGCCATTCGGCCACCTATGGTGAGGAGACGCGAACACTTTCAGGACGGCTGAAAACTGAATTTCATGAAGCTACTAATTTTCAAATAAGTTAAACATAAAATAACATGAAAATAAAATTGAAAATAGTATTTTCTGGCGTTTCTCATGTGTGTGATTATAATCCAGGATTCGGACCTCACATACTAATTAATATAAGAGTTTATGCTCAACAAAAAGCTTCTTTTCATCTCACCAGTAGATGTCTCTAGTGAAGTTCTAGTAATTCAAGAATGATGGTTTTAAGAATTTCAGGAAAATACTAATTTTCAAATTCAGTGAAACATAACGAGCCAAAAAAGTGAAAAATTGCGCTGGAAAACAGAACGAGGACTACCGAAAAATACTCCATGCAAAGCGCAATGAGTATTTAAATACGATCATTAAAAAAATTGAGTTCCACATAAAATCTGATATTCTACATTACATTTATAATAAAAATTGTTAAGGCACTTTTTAGATATAAGAAAGGAATGTAAGGCTGAACAAAGAATAATTGAAAAGATTAGGAAGAGTTCTTTACGGTGGTATGGATATGTGGAGCGAATGGATAACAAGAGAATGACTAAGAAGTGAGCGGAAAAACAGAACGAGGACAATCGAAAAAGACTTAGCACGATCAGATCAATCAGAACTTAAAATCTGGTGGTGTCAAAAGTCTGGGTAATCGAGGGGATGTATGACTAGATGTATGGATGTGAAAGAGGCGAGGAGTATATGTCAGGACAGAAGAGTGTGGCGTTCCATCCTTTCTGCCTATCCCTGCAAGGAAACGGCGTGATGGTAGTAGTAGTAGTAATATGAAAATAAATACTGTATTATTTGTTAAAATACTGGACGGATATAAAACACTATTTCTTATATTTATTTAATTTTTAATAACAATGTATTTATTTTATTAAAATAAAACACTTGAATAAACCACTTTATCGAGCTTTATTTTTATTTAGGACTAGTTTCGAAAACGATAGTTGTTTTCATCTTCTGGTACGAATTAAAACTAACGATCAAAAATTTATTTAGATAAAACAATAAATTTTAATATACTGTTTCAAAATACGTCACCATTATTATCAATGTTTCCTTTTACAAAAAAATCTTGTTCCTTAACCCCCCTCCCTATAATTGTTAACCTATATATGTTCGTTAGTTTTAATTTGAACCAGAAGATGAAAACAACTGTCGTTTTCGAAACTAGTCGTTAATAAAAATAAAACTCGATAAAGTGTTATATTCAAGTGTTTAATTTTAATAAAATAATCATGAATTCCACAAAGTTAATGCCGAATCAATAAATAATATAATGTATTTAAGCCTAAACAGCTCTTAATAAAAAAATATATATATTTCAAATGGTGGTAGAGTAGGTTCGAACACAGAAATTCTCACTGCCC